>NC_066841.1:19607909-19697909 GCF_001640805.2 Lates calcarifer
AAATGATACAGTGTCCTTTGCTATCATGTGTCAGTCAATATTACCAAGTAAACAGTATTTCAATACAGTATATTACTGGAAGACAGGACAGCAGGAAACCGAAGAGAGACACTGATTGAACTGAAAAAAATAAGAATCATAAAATCAAAAAATATTTAAAAATTCCATCAGCTGCTTTGACAAAACTATTGTCAGTAATAGTCTCTGAGTCTGCATTTTTACACAAATCCAAAGCCTAGTCAAGATACAGAAGTTGTGTATTTATCCCTGCTCACATACCACTGCAGATTTCTCTGATTTAAAACTCCACAGTTAGAAAAGTTGTTGGAACACATTCTGCATACACCGAGGAAGCTCCAGATGGACTGTAAGATTTGTAAGAGTTTCTGTGGAATATTTTTCCATTTTAAAAAGTTGTTGAAAACCTTCATTGCATCTGACTTGCAGTTAATAGAACACAAGCTCAAAAACAACCAATTAGCTATAACAGCTGTTTCTGTTTCATGTTTCCCAAAGAAACAGCTACAAACAGCAGCTACAGTAAAAGGCAAACAATCTCAAGAAATGATAACGTGCTCTAAACCATTCTTATTCACTGCTTTTGCAAATGCTACATATAATATCAGATTTTACTAATTAGGTGACTAATCCAGTTATATTAAAATATAATAGGCATAATAAGGTTTAAAACCAAGATCTGGCAAGTTTTACTTTGCTTTTTTCATGTCAAATTTGAAATTCACATTAAAACATATAATACTGAATTGAAATGGCAGAATGTTTGTAAAAGGCACTCTTAGCCCAGTACTGAACTTCTGGACTCACGTTGGCAGCTGAATCCTCGGTGGGTTTTGCTCCTCCGTCCTCTGGTAAGTCCGGTGCTGTAGGGACTGAGACAGGCAGCAGAGGGGAACGAGCCTTGCCAGCCTGACCCAAAGAGGCTGTCTTCACCTGGGCTTCGGGAGGCTTGCACCTGGGCGAGACAGAAAGCTATACTTTTAAAATTTTATATTTGGACAGTAAATGTCTTGATCATTTCACATCCTGCATTCTTTCTGATATTTTTTTAATCTTGTTAGTTATTTTTATTTTATAGTTTTTGCAAGTTTTGAGTAGACAGAATAGTGAATGTATGAATGATGCGACTGATGTAAATGATGACTTTATAAAATGACAAGTGTGAGGAAGAACAGAAAGCATGAGCAAGGACTTTAGAAATGGCAAATGTTATTGAGACTTTCAGAGACTGAGTAGTGAACATAATCAGTGACTTTAAAGACCAACATGTTCTCACTCTCACTTTGGTAAAGACCCCTTAGCTTCACTTCTTGTTGCACAGTGTACCCCCTCTTGTACAATTTTTCAACATCCAGGGGATAACATCATTTTTCAATGTGCAGGGTTCCTGACCAAGCGTCCATTATGTGAGGACATGGAAGTGAGAATGTGTTGTAGAAGCAGAACATGTGAACATAATCAATGATTTTAGAGACAGAATGGTGAGAGTAATCAATGATTCTAGGATCATCAGGTCACCCTGTACTAACTTCCCATTAACAATTGCTCAGCTTTTTATAGAAACATTTGTTTCCTGAGATCTGCTGTTTAATATTGACATCCATGTGAGTGCAGGAACTGCACACAGAGCTGCTATTGATTGATCTAATGACAAGTTCACATGCAACTAAGTGAACCATTTAACAGGAAACAGATATGGTTCTGATCCCAGTCATCTGTCTGACCATCCATCCATCCATCTGTACATCCATGTGTCAAAATGTCCATCAGTCTTTTCATTCTATCAGGTACTAAAAAAACTAGTACAAAAACACAAACAAACAATGGATAGGCAAACAAACAAACAAGGAGACAAACTGACCAGACACAAAAGAAAACAAACAACCGAGCAATAGAACTGACAAACGAGTGAACAATAAATAAATAAATTAAACTGCATTGTTTCCACAATACAAATACCATTCAGGAGGTCAAATTTAAGGATGCTTCTTCTTCTACAGAGCAAGACAGGCAGTGAAAGAAAAACAACATGGAAGAGGAAACACGGGAGACAAAAGAGGGATGTCTAGTTATTCTTTTTTTACTCCTGTCTGATTCCCAGAACAGTCTCTTCATGTCTGAACACATCCCGAGGCTTCTTTTACCCATACACCCCACCCCACCCCTCTCTCTCCTGCACTAAATTCCTTCACTTCCTGATCAATAATATCCATTCTCCTCCCCAAGAAACTAAACACCTGGAACAACTTTGATAATAGCGGTTTGCACAAAAGAACAAGAAACAGCTGAATTTGAAACTGCATCGAAAAAAAACGACTCCCAAACTGGGAAAGAAACATTCCTCAAAACTATCTTTATCCTACTTTTTTTTTTTCTTATGGTCTAGACTTGACAAGAAGTCATTGTCAGGTATGTTGTTCAACCATTTGAACAATCGACTGATGCTCTCATTGTGAATACAGTCTCCTCTACCTGCATGCTTTAGTCTAAATTGAAAAATTGTTAAAATGACCCAACTTTTGTGCTGTAAATGGTGACAATTTTATGCCCTGTTTGAATTCGCTATGTTAGGCTTTTACATGGTTATAGCAATCCAATTTTTAAAAACCATCAGTTCAAATCTGAACTTAGCAGTGAACAGTCTGGGTAATTTAACAACTGTTAGTTGCAAGACCTCAACTCAGACACTAAAATGACTTTTTCCTTTATGTTTCCAATAAATCTCAGAACAGTGAATATGACTTATAGTAGATTATTCAATCAAAATACCAAAAAGTTTTGCTTGAGATTACATTTTTGCATGCAACAACACTGTTCTGATTCCAAACCTCTGAATCTCACTTCAGTTTTTTCAGCGATTTACAATAGGTTTCAAACATACACCTCCCAACTCTCTAGTTTCTGAAAACATTCCCAGTTGAAAAGGACCAACTGACTTCCAAATGGTTCAAAAGATTTAATTATACATGGTATAAAATCGTCTGACCTTCCTTTTTCCCCCAATCAATCCACTGGAAAATCTGTCTTTGAGAGAGAGAAATAAGTTCTTTTTATTTAGATTCCTTTTTTTACCCACAAATACTGTAGAAAAATATGCTTCATTGTCTCCTGCTGAGAAAATTTTCTTTCAAACTGTTGAATCATACTCTCAGCTTTGCTGTAAACAGCATGGAAAGAAGAAGAGAAGCCCATCTTAGGAGTCCAACTGAGAGCAAGGATATCAAACTCGAGATACGTCCACTACGGCACTTCTCCCCTTGTCTGTTGTGGTTTACCTGTATACTTGTGTAATTATACACTGTGTTATGTGTAATATGCTGTGATTACTGGTATCTATGAAAATTATGTAATTTCTTCAGTGTTACCGCAAGAGATATGTTTTAGTTCATGCTTCCTTGTCTCCTTGATTTCAGTTCATTTCTATGAGAAACAGAGACTTGAAATTTGGTTAGATGTAGTCACAGTTGGAGATCATCTACACACTGTCCCACTACCTCACTTCATCATAATTTCAATTGAATATTTCTATTTATATCTTGATATCATTTGGTGTCACGTTTTCACTGCAGAAGAACAACAAACTAAACCTATATTGCAAACAACACATTATTGCTCCTTGTTTGAATAAAACAAAAGCAAACTGGAGTCAGAAGCTTGAGGTGTGGGTTAGAGTTACTTTAACTTACAAAAACTCAAACATTTTGAGAAGCATCAGATGATGTGAACCATGCCTCACAGAAAAAATAATAAATCTTAGAAGACACCAAACAAATACAGCTCGCCATCATCAAGGAGAAAATGAATTCCCAAGTTTATCAAGGTATCTTACAGGATAATGATAGGGTGGCTGTTGAAACTAGAGGTTGGGTGATGCAGCAAGACAATGACTCTAAACATGGAAGTAAATCTAATACAGAATGAATTCAAACAAAGACAATCCACCTTTTGGAGTCAGATTCCACATCTTAACCCAAGGGTTCGTCTTTAGAGATAGCAGAAGAGGCAGAGTAGTGTGACCCACCAACTTGTTCAGACCAAACTATAAATAGATGTTGTTTAGCCTGCACCGGGTAGAGATATGATCACAATGTGAGCTGCACCATCTTCAGATCAAATCACATTCTAATTATATGTGATGTATAAACAGAGTCTGTGATTTAGGTAACTTCTTTCTAACATTCCCCTTAGGACATTCTTTTTGTCCAACATATGGTAAGGATCTGAGAAGTTGTTTTGCCTTTTTTCATCAATCCAAACTGTCTGGTGCATAGAACATTATGACCATAAAAGGGCGGTAAAGTGGCTCATGACGCAGTCTATATCTTTCAGTCCCAGTACTTATTTTCACTGTAATACTGACCTTGTGTGGCTCTGACTGTCTGTATTCTGTAAATGTGGTGTAGAAATCCCTGCCAGCTTCATTTTAAAATGAAACAGAACCAAATATGTTTATATGACTTCTCAGCACGCTGCCGTCAGAATGAATCCAAACTGAGCTCCAGACAAAAAAAAAAAAAAAAAAAAAACATTTAGTGGAAAAATACATTGAGTTGCAGCAGTACAGAGCTGAAGCAAAGGTTACATATCCACATTGGAGAAAGCCATAAAAGAGAGTTTCACGGTGCCTGGCTCACCCTCAGGGGGTTTGTCAGAGAGAGGTGTGTTGGGGTTGGGGTGGGGAGGCATTGGTGTCTCGTCTGCTCTGAGAGGTAGATATATTTACCAGACAAGCTGGAGTGGAGGTGTGAAACGCCCGCCGGGGGTCACATCAGCAGTGTCTGTCTGTTTCTGGGTCAAAAGCAAAGATATAGAAGAGATTTACAGCGATAGGAGGTGAGGATGGAGGGGGCGGGGTTATTGATCTTTAGGACAGTTTGAGGTAAATACAGTTAAAGATGAAAAGAGTCTTTGAGGAAACGTCGTGTCTCTGGAGGGAGACAGCCGGCATCTCATCCGCTTCCCACAGCAGTGAGGTGTTTCTTTGTCAGTATGATTTATTTCATGTTTATTTTGTGTCTGTCTGCCTGTCTGTTTGATGTCTACCTGTCTGTGCACCTGTCTACCTGACCGATGGGAGCAGCAAGAGGTTCACAGGTGAAAAGTGTTCTCTTTTTGTAAACATGTTAAACTGAAGCCATCATCATGATTTTGATGGGGGCCCATTTCTGCCAAGAAAAAAAAAAAAGGATAAAAGGTAAGGAATGACTCATGAGAAGTCAAATATAAAATACTAGGTCATAATGTAGATGCAGTAAATCATAATTATCAGATAGTAATTCAGAAATCCTCTCATTCTGTCTAATCCTGATTTAGTACTTACAAATTTTGCCTTGCCATCTCATAACATTGACTTTTTTTCAGATTTGTCATGTTTGATTTGGACATTTCTGATTTAAAATTATTATTTAAAATTAGGCCTTACATATTACCTTGACCTGGTCAAAATCTCAACATTTTGATTTATCAAGCTAAACTTTTCACAGCTAATTTTGACTTTAAAAAGTTAAAAAAATAAAAAATAAAATAACCCTCTTAAAATTTTGGCTTACTTTTAACTTTGTTTTAGACTATAATAGAATTGAAACTTATCATTTCATGATCTCTGAGTAAATAAGTCAAATTTTGACTTAGTATCTCTAAATCTTAACTCAGTATCTCACCTTGATTTACTATCCCTTAATTTAATAATAATGTATTTTGATGCTTTCAGACAGTGAATGAGAGTTGCCATGGCCCCTGCCCGCTAACATCAGTGTTCTTAATTTTGAATTGGCAGCAAAGCCTGTACAACACAGACTGCTGATATCTATTATCCACCTAGTTTAATCTCACACAACCAAAATAGGGGAAATTGTTAGTAATATGATAAAATGAATATAGCAAGTTATACCAGATAGTATCATAAACATTTTTTATTGTCTCATATTTAGGCACTTAAGTAGAGTCTCGTTATTTTTATACTTGCTGTGTTAAGTAAGTAATATAATAATATAATGTTGATTTGCAGTCTCATAAGTTTGATTCACCATTAGTGTTTTTATTTTTGTCATTTTTACTTTCATCTTTTTTTTTCTTTTCCTGGGAGAAAGAGGCCTCTATAAAACTGGGAACAGAAGTGCATTAAACTTTGTGATCTGAATGGTGTAAAAAAGAGTACAAAGTCTGTAAACCTTAATGTATTAAAGCCTCAGTGCACATTCTGACCACCTCACCATGTCTGATCAAGTACAGATTGAAGATCAACTCTACCTTTCTCCATCCTCCTGCACAGCTCCATCTTAACTTCATGCCTGTAGATTCAAAGTCTTTTGAAAACTTTTTTAAACTCTCCAATCTCACTTCCTTGACACGAAGTGCGTATTAACAGGTTAACAGGCCACACTCACCATCCTCACCGCCATCCTCATCACATGACTAATTAGAATGCTGTGTTATTTGATAAAGCTGTTTAATACTACATGTTTTCAGATTGTGTTCGTATTCATGTTTTTTCTTTTTGTCAGGGTTAGTGAATTTTTTCTGTATGTTATTGATGATTCCTAATGATTCTAGTGACCTCCTGACTCTTCCTGTTGTGCTGCCCTCAGGGTACACTGGTAAGGCTTTTGTATGGGAATGAACACTGCAGCCTCTATAAAATAAGAAAAAGTCAAGTGTATGATTTGAAAATGGCTATTAAGAAATACCACAGGTTTCAACCTTTCTCTCTCTGTCCTACATGGTTGTCCAAATACTACAGATAACCATTTTAAACTATCCTAAAGCTTTTCATTGGTAATAATGTGTGTCCTCAGAGGCAAGATGACGGTGAACACTTAAAAACATCCATCACAGCTGGCTCTGTGTCTGCCTCCAGCTGTGGCTGAAATGTCTTTTCTCAGTATCAGACATTCAGTCAGACAGTCCCATTATAGCTTCTGGCATTAAACTGCACATTCCGGCCAATTTAAGTAAGTAACTGCCCACCATCATACTTTATGCTGCAGATGGGCTTTGGAGGCTTGATTTAAAAAGAGAAGGAGGTCTCAGTTTAAAAATTAACCTAAATTGAGGCAGGGGTGGTGGAGGTTTCTGTGGTTTGTCAAGAATAAAAACGGTCTTCGCTTCAGTTCAAGCTCAGAAATGGAGGTTGTTGATAATATTTATTTCTAATTCAAACTTGTCTGATTACACAGCAGTGACATAATTGTAATTTGATTTATTGTGGCAAAAAATATAGCAAACGGTATTATCATGACATGCATGAAATGTTCCTTAATTATTACTATTAGAACTGAAATGTTAAAAAATTACTTCACTACACATTTGCTCTGGATTTCATTAAACCAGTGAATTCACAAGAGACAGATTAAGACAGAGTCAGTGCCTCACGTGTGCCTCCACCCACCACTCAGTGGAACACTCTAAGTGACTTTTGAACATTTGGATATAACATGTCATCACGTCATCATTTTATTCTATTAGATATCTGTCTTCAATTTTGTCATAATTAACAACTGAAAACAAATGATTTTTTTGAGCTACGGCTAAAGACGTTTTCTGAGTGACCTTGACCTTTGACCACCAAATGTAATCAGTTCATCCTTGAGTCCAAGTGGACATTTGTACCAGATGTAATTAAATCCCTTCCAGGCATTCCTGAGGCATGTTCATGAGAATTGGACACACGGACAGACAACCTGAAAACATAATGCCTCTGGCCATGGCTGTCATCAGCACAGAGGCGTACCAAAATTGAAGCAGCAGAGGCTGAGCCATCCTTACTGATGACATCATCAGGGTTATTTATTCATATTTTGGACAGGTCCAGGTAGTAACAGTACCAGCAGCCTGCTTTGGTTGCTGTGCTGTGGCTGCTCTCTGCCTCTGTCTGATTGGGGGAAGGACATTTCCTTGTGGCTAAACAAAATAAAACTGCTAATGAAGGCAAGAGCATTGCACTGTATAATGTTTAAATACACTGATCAGCTGAAGTGAATAATATTGATCATCTCGTTACAATAGAATGTTCTGTTGAGTTCTGTTTTTCATCTAGATGGTGGTTTGACATGTACCATCCACCTCAGCATTGCTGTAAACCAAACACCCCCCTTCCCAAGTGACAGCGGCACTCCCTAATAGCAGGGGCATCTTCCAGCAGGACAGTGCAACCACCACACCACAAAAATGGCTCAGAAATGTCTCAAGGAACATGACAAAGAGCCCAAGGAGTTAATCAGGCCTCCAAACTCCCCAAATCCCAATCTGATCCAGCATCTGTCAGATGCACTGGAACAAGCCAGATCCATGAGGGGGGCCTACATGATATTAGGGAGGTCCCACAGATGCTGGATCAGATTGGAATCTGGGGAACATTGTACTGCTGGGGGAAGCCCCTGCCATTGGTGAGTGCTTTTGCCATGGGGTCAAAGTAACTTAGAGATAAATGCTACAACTCACGGTTTCCCAGGATATAATATAATATTGTATTGTAACAAAATAATTAATGTTATTCTCTTCACCTGTCAGTGGTCATAATGTTATGGCTGTAGTTAACTCAAGGCCACAGCATCAATCACATGACAGACTTTATACTGCTACGTATATCCAACACACCCTTGTGGTCATGGCGGTGTACTTAAGCTGTCAGTAGTTCCATGTCTACTGCCACATAGCCCACCTGAAAGCTACAGTATGCTGTCACTTAATGCTGTCGTTCCCACAGTATTTGAAAAGTTCCACCTCCACCTCAGCATCCACCTGTAAGCTCTGCGTCTACATTCCCCTCGGGAAATGTTGTTATCATCACTCCCTCGACTGCCTGCTGTGCTGTGCTTAGTATTTCCTTGTAGGGAGTGACATGGTCAGAGCCTTGATGCCAAATATCAGCAATGTACAGATTCTACATTTACAAAAAACACTTGAGGTTTAGGTTTGAGAAAGGTTGTGGTTCTGGTAAAATATTCAGTCAGTGCTTAGTCAGTGTTGACTTTTTCAGTATTTTTCCTAAATCTTCATCAAGTGCTTTGATTTGCTTAAAAGGAGAAAAAAAAACATTCAACATGCTTTATTTCCCTGTAGCCATTATTGTAGAAGAAGAAAGTCTAGCAAATACATTCAATGAAAACGGTTCTTTAGTATTTTGACATAATCCAGAAACAGAGCCTAGACATTCAAGTTTTTGGTCGGACTAACAACAGGTACATTAGAGGCAGAACTAGTGTCAAATTAAACCTCTTTCCTGTGCAGCTTTCTATCCATCTTACAAACTTGAGTATCAACCTTTCCTCTGCCTAGGTCTCTCTCCCCCTCTCTCTCACCACAGCAATCCAATTAAACCATGCGAACATCTCATTCTTTTCACCAAGGGAGTCATTCAGGCCTGTACAAACACACAAACAAGACAAACAATGAACATCAAACACCATTGCTCACAAGTCTGTTTTCCTCTCCTTGATAGAGAGATGTAAGGGAGTAGATGGAGGTAGTGCTGCCTGGCTCTGATGGTCTGTGTTGGGGAGGGGGTGGGGGTAGGTGGGTCACAGGGTGAGCGGGGGGTCTCTGGGAGTTGAGCCGATTGTTGCCGCAGGCTTGCTATTTCTGAGCGAAAGGTTTCCAGGAGCTGAAAATCAATGTTAATCTGAGGCCACCTGGGCATGTAAACAGAGTCATAATAGAACTATATACACCCGCCCACATACACACTGAGGTGATACACACCTACAGAAAGCATTACACACAACAGATACACCCACACATACACACACACTTGCCCAGGGATCGTGCATACTGTAGGCGAGTGTTTTGTTTTCTGCTCATGCTGCTGCAGCTCATCAGAGGGAGAATGACAGGATGAGCCACAGAGGGAGAGGAATAAAAGAAAGAGAGATCTGAACTGTCAGTAAGAGAGGAATATAATGGCAAAAGAAAGAAAAGTAAAGAAGATGGAGAGGGAATAAGGGGATATGGTGCTCATCCTCCAGTACAGAATCAATCAGAGCACAATGACGCTGTTCTGGAGGCTAATGGTGGAACATCTCTTAAAGCACTTAATGGTGTTTTATATGTGAGTATGTGGATGACAAAAGATTGAATGAGCAGAGGAAAAACAGTCTGAGTACTTTTCAATCTGCAGGTTAACACTGTGCAGGTAAAAATTTGGAAAATTGGAATCGGTTTTCCATACTTCTTTCTGTGTCTGCTCTTTTTTTTCTCCAGTTATTTTGGTGGGTTCTTGAGATCCTAAGTGAGTACTCAGGATCATTTTGGACTAGCAAGCTTCAGCAAGACACACCCTTATCCGGATGTTAGGGTCATATCCTTTTCAAAAGAGCACAGTGGACACATGGTGGAAACATGCTGGAAAGCCATCTATTCTATGCCATTGTCTATCTAATAGTAACAAAATAATTAAGCTTTTAAAACCTAAGCAACTACTATTAAAGTAACTAATTAACTTAGCCAACTCACATGGATTATCTTATTAGGTGAATGTTATGTACAACCTTGTCACTCCCCACAAAGCTCACCAAGCTCAGCACAGCAGGGAGTGGTGAGTGATGATGCTAATCTCCCCTCTTGTGACCATTTTTCTGTTATTGTTTTTAATTTAAAATTTTGAAAGTTTTAAATTTTGAAAATTTGATAATACACTCAAATGTTTGCTCACTCTTTACAATAATACACTCACTCTTTACAATAATTACAATAATGAATGTAGCACACCATCTATGTAGATTGAAATGACATCCCATTCTTAAAACTGCTTACAAGCTCTGATTGGCCAATTGCTTCTCCCATCAGCGTGGTGATGTGGGCTGCAGTACAGAGGTTTGGAATCAATATTTATTTGATCATAAACTGAAGTACTGAAAAGTTTGACATTTTGAATTGATGCTGGCATTAAAGAAAAAATCAGGGGCTCAACAAAGTCAGTTAGTCCAACTGTCTGGACACCATGGACGTCTGTAACAAATTTCAAGGAAATCCAACTGATATTTGAGAGAATATTTCAGCCCAAATTGGTGAATCGATGGAGGATGCCATTGCAAGAGCCTGCTACCAATGCTAAAGAAGACAAAAGACAACTAAGGAGAGTCTGATTTTTGTGAAGGAGAAGGATTTTTTGTCAAATATAAGGCTGTAAAAGTGAGAGATCGACAGGTAACATAAAGAGAGAGAGAGAGAGAGGGAGAGAGAGAGAGAAAAGGGAGAGATCCTTCCAGATCAGATACAACCCTCTGGCTAATGTCAAGGCCAGTTACAGTATATCCTTCTATAAACACACACACACACACACACATACACACACACACACCGTGTAGCAGCCAGAGGCAAATGCATTTAGTTTCCCTGAATAAAATATTAAACAAAGTTAAGTCGCTCAGTGGAGAGAATCTAGCTTAAACAAAGAGTCACTGGAATCTAACAAAACAATCAATGACAAACCGGAGCTTCAGAAATAGCTAAAGAAGGTGGAACCAGACGTAAAATTTTTAAATATATTGTTTTTGTCATCATTTGAGATTAACCTCACTTATCTTCTCCCTTCAGTTTAAGGAGTGAAACCAAACTCTTAGTCTTTAATGGAATGAGCACTAAATAAAAAACTACTTTGAGAAAATCTGCTTCCAGCCAATGACGGGGAAACTTTCTACTGTGAGGGACGCTTCAGTAAAAGTTTGCTCACAGTAAAGCTACATGAATTCACTTGCTTCATGATGTAATACTAAATGAATTATCAAACCTAACTGTATGTCAGTTCTGGTGAATCACGTAACACATTATACGTCAGTCCTTAGGAAAGGATAATTTAACACTTCAGTCGAGGATGGAAAACATGTATGGACTTGTACTTATATAGCGCTTTTCTAGTCGTATCGACCACTCAAAGCGCTTTACGCTATGTGTCATATTCACACATTCATATAGCACTTGCGCTCTAACATTCACACCCATTCACACACAGGTGATACATCATGGGCAACATGGGGTTCAGTATCTTGCCCAAGGAAACTTCGGCACAGACTGGAGAAGCCGGGGATCGAACTGCTGACCTTCTGATTAGTGGGTGACCCGCTCTACCTCCTGAGCCACGGCCACCCAGCGTATGAGCATGAAAATTTAAAGTTTCTCAAAAACTGCCACAACAAAATAACAAAATAAATAAGCATTTGTTATTCATTTAAATACAGTTCTTTTGGAGCATCATCTAGTGGACATTAGAGGAACTGATGATGACCACACTAAAGCCATTATGCTGACTACTCTGGTTCTGTTATGTAATGTGATGTTGCCTGGATGTCATGTCACATGTCATGTCACGTTGCTTTTTGTCACGACATGTTACGTCATGTTACCGTTTCAGCAAATAGGTTTTTCATGCTTGACACATCCGCTGCCACACAACATAATGCCACATTATGTCAAATCATTTCACACAACATCATGTTATGTTGCATCATGTCACATTTTTGTATTGTCATGTTTTGTCGATGTCACTTTATGTCACATCACAATCCATCACGTTGTCTCATGTCATGTCACTTGTGTTCATGACACATCAGGTCATGTTATATTACGTGACTTCACAGTTTAGCCAGTGATATTCTGGTTTAAATTCTTGATACAGGATGAAACTGTAAAATGAACTGTCAGTTGCAAACTGGGGCAAAATGTTTTTATATTGACCACAACTTTTAGCTTTTTTGTACTTGGGCGACATAAAGCAAACCAAACACACCAGTAGTTTCACTTAAGGGTAAAAAAAAAGTGTTTGTGATCTTTGATTTGTGTCATGAGACACCTGAGAAACAGCTGTACTCACTGGACTGTGGCATCATAGAGGTGTACACCTTTGGGTCGATAGTCCCCATGGGCGGCGGCAGCAGTGGGTTGGTGAAGCTTCGTAGTGGGTGGGTGGGTCGCACACAGGCTGTTGGGATGGTCCGACCGCTCCCTGCCTGGGCCTCCTCAGTGGCGGCTGCAGCCGCGGCAGGGGCACCTGGGACTGGGCCTACCACCGGAACATGCTCCCCGGGCGGGGCGGAGGAGCCGGGGAGAAGGGGAGCGACCTGCTGAGGCGGAGGCTGCTGCTGGAGGAGAGGATTGGCGGAGGCGTCTGAGGTCATCGCTGAAGAGGACGGAGGAGGAGTTGAAGGAAGTTAGGATAGAGGGAAGGAGGTGAAAAGAATTGGTAGGAGGATGAAAAGGGATGAGAGATGTTGAGGAGGAATTTGGGGATGAGAAGAATTAAAGAATGAGGATGAAGAGAGGGACAGACAAAAGACAAAACATCTAATTAGTCTGAATCACAGAGTCAATTCTAAAGAGTGAACATTTATTTGGAGGAAAGACAGAAGAACACCAACTTCAAACGTATGAATATTCTGAAACAAAATCCTAAGGAGCTTCAGTGTTTTTCCATAGACAATTTCTGCTTTGATGTGGGTGGTAATACACTGAGAAAATGTGCTGCTATTGTGTAAATTGCTGCTGCTGCAGGAGGGCAGCATGACTGAAAATGTCTTTCTGCCAGGAATGTAAATGCTGATATAAGTATTGTCTGCTGGACCTTCTCCTGTGTGTTTGATTACCTGTGGTCCATACTTTGTTTAAACACCACCACAGAGCGATAGACACCTGCATGCAAGGGTCATGTCTGTCTACTGTCTTTGTTTTTAGCTGTGTGTTTTCCTTCCATGAAAGCAAAAACCATCATATTTTGTCATTAATGCACTGAAGGGCTCATGGATCTGAAAAGCTATTAAAACTCAACTGTATCATTTAATAACTTAATTTAAAACATTGATGTTTTCCTCATGCGTAAAGAAAGCAAGAATTCTGTCAGATTTGCAGTTTTGTTCTTTGCCTTTGTTGAGTGGGAAGTACGGGCTTAATTTTGTCACACTCAGAGAAATCCCATTTCATTTTTACAAATACATGGGACATGTGAGAGGAAGAAGAACAACAACAACAAGAACAAGAACAAGAAGCGCTTCCTGCTTAAGAAACGAGAAAAGAAATCTTCTGACTGTGTGCAGAAACATGCTTCTGATGTAACTCCCCATGTGGCTACAGCCAACCTGATCACAGAGAACAAGGGTGAGTGAGGACAGCCACTAATTACATGCACACTTGCTGTGTTCATTAACTGGTTGAGACACGAGGCAGAGCAGAGGGGAAAGCTGAGTGAAGGAATGTGAGAGCCACTTGAAGAGTACGGGAACTGGTGGGTAGCGGGAAGGGTGCGGGGGTGTGGAAGAGAAAGAGAAAAGGGAGAGTGATTGAAGGGGAGAAAATAAAAGATTTTTAAACGCTCAGGGAGTCCAAAGAGAAGGACAGAGGAACAATAAGACAGACTTAGAATGAATGAGAGTCCTCCAGCCTAAGCAACCATGTAGGTTGTTTGTCCCTATGACAACGAAGATCCAGTCCGTCATCACTGATACACTTGGTGTGTTTGTTAGTGTAACCACGATGACAAGGACATATGATCTATATGGTCATTCAGGTTGGTTAACTGCTCATTAACCAAGTCAAGCTGAATGAATGAAGTGAAGTGATTATCAGGCTCGGTCGACACTTTCCTCAACTTATAACCACCCAGAAAGGAAAGAAAGACTTTCACAAGAGAAGATTACTGCTACTGTTGCTGTGGAAGGATCAAACTAACATGATATATTTCACCTATTTTGCTAAAGGTGGAAACTGAGGAGCCTTACCCTAATCCTCCACCTATTGTATATCACACTGGTGTTATTTGTGATCTAGATATCAGAGAAGCAGTCTGGATCATTTTATGATAACATGATGACAATGAAGGAGATCCCACAGAAAGGACCCAGAAGAAAACAATACACAGTGAATGAATAAATAAATAAAACAACCAGAAGGCACAATAAATATAGAAGAGATGGCAGAGGAAATGAGAATGTGTCCTCCTCTTTTTTTATAAGCTCGGGTAGAACTTCCACTCCTCCACCTTCCATTTGCACTGCTCACCCACCTCCTTTCCATCACACTTCATATTTGACAACAAACCTAATCTCTTTCACTAAGGTGATGGAAGGCTGAAATAACACGGTTAAATAACAGCTCAGTTGTTTGTTCATTGTCGCTGAGTGGTTGAAAGAAAAGCATAAGGACCATATTTACACACAGAAACACAATAGTTAACACATTCAAAAGTTTGTGTGGAGAGAACCAATCTACCGGTCAGAGATGTTGAAGTAGGATGAAGTGAATTATGTATTTATTTGCAGTGTCTGCAGGGCATCACAATGGGATGCAATACCTGTTCCCGTTTTTACATCAGAATTTGCTACTTTGCACATAAAAGTCCGTCAGCACAGACTCATGGGTATTTAACCATGTTATAGTATATCAGCCTTAAAGTGTATTCAGACATTGTGTCACAGGATCATTCCAGGGGTAGGAAATTTATTCTAAACATTGGTCTTTTCTTGTGAAATACTCTACACCTGGAACCTTCTTGCTGTGAGTTGACAGTGCTCACCACTGCACCACTGTGCTGCCTGCTTTAACTCTATAGAACACTAAAACTGGATGGAATAACAGTCTTTAATTCAACAGCTCACAACTCAAAGTCCTTATTTACACTTCATGTGTCTTGCATGGATTGGATATCAAAAAAGCCAAATGTAAAATGCATTCAAGAAGCGTTCCAGACAGACTGCAATCTGATTTTAGCCAAATATGGAAAGAGTGTAAATGAACCCCTCTCACCCCCAAACATGCCATCCTTACTTTTCCCAACACAGAAATTCACAGTGTCATTAAAGCAACTTGAAAAAATGGCTTATGCAATTTCAGCATAACTGTTGTAGTGTTTATCTGATCCCTAAGACGTTCAGTCACTGAATGATCTGTAGGGGTGAGAGAGCGGCATGAGAACCTGTAAAGACAACAAAACTTTGACTTGCTCATTGTCCATGAATGCATTTAATCCATGTGTACTCACATGTGTTTGTGTAAATGTGTAGTTTAGCTAACTAATGGAAGCAAACTGCCAAAATGCTCAAGTTATTTATCTTTTGAGTTTTCTGGCTGTCCGCAAACAGCTTCAGGTGCACCACCTCCTTCTGGACTGGAAGAGGACTGATCCTGATTCACATGTAGCTCATGAAAACAAAGATAGATTACAATCAGATCTGATCAACAGGGACACATATATGTGATTAAGTGCAGACAAATATCTATTAAAAATCAAATTTGGAGGTGGGGTCCCAGGAATATTCTGCTTTGTATTAAGTAGCCCTCTGTCATAAAATAAAACGTAGAAGAAAACAGAGAGGAAAACAAGCTGCAGAGACATGGGCTTAGTTTTATGCGTGAAATCATCCAATATGATGGTTAACTGGCTGGTGGTGTCTATGAAATAAAAAAGGGGCTCTATGATGTCCTTCTGTTTCACACTGTCACTGACTGACCATTAACAGATGATATGATAGTGTCAAAATGCAAAAGAAAAAAAAAAGAAACAGAAAATGCACTTAACATCTAACTCTCCATTGCAACTATATGTGTTTGCACCAGATGAATGTAAGTCCAATATTTGCTCTTCCCCAAACTCTGATACGGTCTCCAGTTGTTACATTCTCCACTATGTTCACCAGCTACTTAATAACTATGTCTGTCTGCTGTTTGGTGCTGGGCAGGTAGTGTACAGTGGCTTTACAGAGCTGTCTGCTTCTGCTGGAAACAGGGCTGATGTGTTAAATGTGTATAACACCAAAACAATGAGCTAAAAGAGGCTAAAACGCTTTGTAGAGCTGAGAGGAACTACTGAGTCGAGTGATTATTATTAGAGTGAAATATACAAACCCAACACTACATGTTTTCTATGGGTGCATAATTTCATCAAATGCAAATATTCTACATGTTTTGCGCATCATTTTAGAAACATTTAACAGAAATATTCTTGTGCGTCTGAATAAAGTTTAAAATAAAAACATGAGATGGACTCATCAAGGGTGTAGTAGTTTTTTTTTTTTTCCCTAAATGTGGCTTTTATCTTAGGTTCAAATTTGTAGTCCAAGTTGTTTATAATATAAAATATGTGATGCATTGAATCTGAAGAGACATGATTCAGCTGTTGCTATAGAGAAGACTATAGCCAGAGCTATCATCATAAACAGTAAATGGAGTGCATTTACACAGCACAGGGCTTTCATCCAAAGCACTTCACAATTTGTCTCTTATTCACCCATTCACACCCACACCCATCCACACACACACACATACACACACACACAAACACATACATACACACACACACACACACACACACACACACACACACACAGTGACACTTTGGCCTGAACAACTGGGAATCAGTGTCATGCTTAAGGACACTTCAACATGTGGACATGAGGTGATTAGTGGACCACCCACTCTACCTGCAGAGCCGCATTATAACTGATTCACATATCAGAATTTATCCAGCAATTTCTACAGACGTCAGTATACCACTTCATTCTATCATTAGCCACATGGTAACAGACTCTGATTGGGCGTCTCTTCAAGCACTGCTATCTAGGACTCGGAGTGGACAATTTTCTTACCTTTCACTTTGTGATCAGAAAACTCATCGTTGCTAATTCTTTGTAAGACTTTAAAATATATATTATCTCCCTCATTAACAGACTCTGCCATTGCCCTCACTCTATCATTAGCTGCCCCGCCCCACCCCTCCGTCAACTTGTGAGTGTGTGTTTTGCCAGCAGCGATCAGCCCTCCCTGTGTGTCGGCTAATTCAATGACTCTGAAGCTTCTCCTCATCTCTGCTGTTGTTAATTCATTGATACAAGCCGACCAGGAATTAGCCAATTACTGAATTACTGCTACCCACCACGTCGTTTAGCATTTAGCTCTGCTGCAAAATGGGGTTTAAATACAGAAGGGAGGGGGGAGGAAGGGAACGGTGCAGAGGGAGCTAGGGAGATTAAGATGCTGCAGTGTAAGCCCTGTTGTATTTATTACAGGTTAAGGTTGGATTATTACGTGTTTTATTATAGTGGTAAGAAAAAGTAAGTGAACCCTTTGAAATTATCTACATTTATGGATAAATTCACAGGGTAGGTTGGAAAAATATGCAAACCCCTCAGTTAGTGACATCAACAAAAGCTAATTGGAGTCAGGAGTGAGTTAGTTAAAACACTGAAATCAGATTTTGGGGTATGGGTTAGAGCTACTTTGACAGCACTTTGACACTCTGTGATGCTGCATCAAAACATCACTTCAAAGGTGAAGTACATTGGAGGGAGCGTCATGATTTGGGGCTACATTGTTGCCTCTGGCCCTGGACAGCTCGCCATCATCAAGTCAAAAATTAATTTCCAAGTTTATCAACATATCTTAAAGGATAATATTAGGGTGACTGTCCACCAGCTGAAGTTCAGTAGAAGTTGCAGCAGCAGTAGAATGATGCAGCAGGACAATGACCCTAAACATCCATCCATCCATTATCTATGCTGCTTGTCCATTAAGGGTCGCGGGGAGGCTAGAGCAGAGAAGAAGAGGGGTACACCCTGGACAGGTTGCCAGTCCATCGCAGGGCCAACATATATAGACAAACAACCATTCACAGTCACTCCTATGGGCAATTTAACCTGCATGTTTTTGGACTGTGGGAGGAAGCTGGAGTACCCAGAGAGAACCCACACAGGGAGAAGATGCAAACTCCACACAGAAAAGCCCTGGGTGAACCGGGCTTCGAACCCTGAACCCTCTTGCTGTGAGGCGACAGTGCTAATCTATATCTACTACAGAATGACTTCAAACAAAGAAAATCCCCCTCTGGAGTCAGAGCCCAGATCTGAATCAAGTAGAGATGCTGTGGAATGACCTCAAAGAGCCGTTAGCACCAGACATCCCAAAAATATGTCTGAGCAGAAGCAGTTCCTCCTGAGGTCTGACTTGCAGCTACAACAAGCCCTTGTTTGAGGTTATTGCTGCAGAGGGAGACTTAACCAGTTATTAAATCTTCACTTATATTTTCCACCAGGACTCTGTATGTTGAATGAGTGCATTCAATGACATTTAGACAGCGCATGGAATTATATGGAACAGAGATGAGTAATGTGTGAAAGACAAACCTTTTTTTGTGGACTAATGCAGAGTTACTCTGAGAGCTCCTAGTTGAACATCTACCACAGCTTTTGTTGCCTGTTAACTAAGCACCGCAGCATCTCATATGTTCATGACTGCTAAGAACCACAGATGTATCGGGAATGTATCCACAGTCTCTACAGCAGCATCCAGAGTGTTAGTAGGAGTATTATTGCAGTACCTGGCGTGTAGCCCCTGTCCACGGTCAGGCTGGGGAAAGGCATCGGTCTCAGGCTGAATTTGTTGTGTGTGAAGCTGCAGGAAGGTGAAGGCAGAATACCAGGATACTGAGAAGAGTCCAGAGCTGGCACCGGGATAGCACTGACCACCGCTGACACAGCAGAAAGAGATTGAAGGAGATAATTAGTAAACCAGTAAACCAGAGCAGAATGACATTGATCACTGCTGAAACAAAGACAAAAAAGGGTCAATATGTTCTCTATGTAATCTTATATCATAATGTCAATATATATCCTGAAAACTTTCTGGAAAACCAGCTTAGAAAAATAAAATAACCAGACAAGAATGTGTTTTAGTAAGATCAGTAAAAAGAGATACTAATATCATATAGGATCATATAAAAAAGGTCATTGAGTCCTGCAGTGTTGCCCACAATGGCCTAATATACTCTACTGAGATATGACTAAGAGATACAGTATATCACAGTATAAGCAGTATGGCAAAATCTGTACTGTAAATCATCCAACCCTAAGAGTCAGTCTCACAGACAGTAAACCAGTAAATAAAGCAGAGTTTGCAGCAGTCAGTAAAGCAGTGGCCAGTGCAGAGAGCTGCTGTAAACAGGGAGGAGGAGAAACAGTCAGCAAAGCAGTTAGAGCAGACAGAGATCATATTGTGACCTTGAGAGGAAACTGCAGGGAGTCAAACTCACAGAGACTGATTACACTGCCTCAGGTACACAACACACACACACACACACACACACACACACACACACACACACACAGGGGTGCCTCTTATCTTCTAAACAGGTTTGAAAAGAATGCATGTGTGCATATGTCTGTGTGTGCATGTGTGTGTGTGTGTGTATACGCAAGTGCATCCCATGTTTGTCTGTCTCTTTGTCTAGCTGCACATTCAGTCATATTAGACCTGCGTTCCATTTAATGTTGATGGATTTTTTGAAATAAAGTAAACAAATCAGTAAACATTTGCGAAAAAACTGCACCTGCTGTGGCTATATGAATACAAGGTATGGCTATTAAATAAGGAGATGCTGTAATACAATTTTATTGAACATAAACATTTTTCAGTGTCTTTCTCCTTCAACATACTCCCCTTCTGCATCAACACACCGCTGCCTTCAGGTCCTCCACTGATCAAAGCAGTGCAGTAGGTCTTCTTGGGACAGTTGTCTCAGAACCTCTGTCATTCTTTTCTTAACTTCTGACAGAATCAGAACGTGTTCCTCTGAGCACAGATTTGATCTCAGGAAAAAGGAAAAAAGTCACATGGTGCTAGATCAGGTGAACAGGGAGGGTGATCAAGCACCGCGATTTGTTTTAGGCCCAAAACCTTCTTTACCGAGAGCCCAGTGTGAGCTGGTGCACAGAAGTTTGGGACAACTTTGGCACACACTTTTGTCATGTTCAAATTTTCATGTAAAATTTGCCAAACTCTCTCTTTATCAATGGAGATCATTTCTGTCAATAATTCGTCAATAATTTTGAACGATTTATTCAAACTGTTGTTGTTTTCAGAAGATGTTTTTGATGAGCATGGACGCCCAGAACGTTCATCATCTTGGACATCCTCTCTGCCTTCACAAAATCTTTTGTGCCATTCAAACACATGTGCACGTGACATGCAGTGTTCCCCATACAATGTACCAAAAGATTCAGCTGCTGTTTGTTCAATTTCACTAAAAATTTCAAGTTAATCGTTGCTCAACTGTTAAACTAATCATCTTCCTACGCCTTACCAAAAACATGTGCACTTCAATCAGTAGCTAGCAGTGAACTAAAGACGTTGCTTATTGGAAACTTACAGCAGTTGTGCTTGAATACCCAACCTTTAATATATAGCACTCAGTGTGACTGTGAACCATGTGGTTTTATCCTCATGAGCGCAATCTCATTATTTAATAGCCATACCTCGTATTTCCTCACACTGAAGTAGTCATAGTATTTATTGCAAACATAAGCTAAATAAAGTTAAATATCCTCATTTGCTATCTGCCGAGAGTTAGATGAGAAGATCAATACTACACTTACGTTTGCAGCCAGCAACTGATTAGTTTAGCTGATCATAAAATAGGCTAGCTGTTTGTGCTAGCCTATTTTATGCTCCTATGGCACGTGCTGGCTGGACTTTCACATCTCCACCATGCACCTACACTGTCTGAGTGTTTTATATTCTTTACATCACACACATCAATAAAGTTTTCTCGAATGAATTCTAACTGAGTGACAGAAAAGAAGACAGAGGCGGAGGTAGAGTTTTCTTCTGCCTCCTGCTTTTTTCTCTTTCTTTTCCTTTTTTTTTTTTGAACAACAAGGCCTGATTCTACTAAACCCTGATCAATACTAGTATTGATTGGAAAGTATTGATAATAGGGCAAAGCAAGGCTGTGATCAGCAGCTTTAGGAGGTGTGTGTGTGTGTGTGTATGTGTGTGTGTGTGTTATTTACTGTATTTGTGCTGTGATCATTTAAAGAGGGGCTGGGTTTGATTACAGCAGCGAGATGACCAGAGATGAGCAAGTCTGATCAATACCTTTATTGATTGAGAATATTGATGAGTATGGTGCAGTGAGGCAGTGAACTACAGGTTAATGGAGGTTTGTGTGTGTGTGTGTGTGTGTGTGTGTGTGAGAGAGAGAGAGAGAGGGAGTAAGTGAGAGAGACTGAGAGTGAATGAGATAGAGAGATGCCAAAGATAAGCAGCGATAGAAATATAAGAGACAATACGGAGAGACAAAGTGAGAGAAATAAAAACATCTAAAACTAAAATAAAATAAATAAAGAAAAGTAGGAAACAAACGAAAAGGCTGAGGAAAAGAAACAGACTAGAAAAATAAATGGTAAAAAAGAAAGATAATAGAGAAGATGACAGAAATAAAAAGCAGAGAAGTTGAGATAAAATTGCTAAAAGCTTGATAAAAAAAAATATGACCAAAAAAGCACAAGCAGGCTGAGAAACAAACTGGTAGAAAGAGAGACATGGTGAGGGAGAAGGAAACCAGACAGGAGACACAAAGAGATAAAAACAGAAGGTAGATAAAGAGATCAGGAGGTCTGTTGTCTGTGGAGCAGAGATGTGGCAGCAGAATAAGAAAAGTGTAGAAGCCTCAAGCTGCTTCAGAGGAAAGAGTGAAAGAGACAGAAACAAAGAGAAACAGTGCAGACCCTGCAGGAATTTAAGAATTAATGCATATTCAACTAATCCCACATTATCTGCAAGAGGTTGCAATTCTGTCAGATTCTAACAAAGTCAAATCAGAAGACAGTGTATGAATTATTTCTGATTCTGACCTAGTATCTTTTCCCAAAGACTTGTTACTGGGGGTAAATGAAGCACACTGTCTTAAAAAAAATTGGGAGAATAGCCTTTTTTACAATAGCGATGAAGTCAATTATTCATCACTTCATGCTTATCCATTAGCTGTCTATAATGTTTGCTTACAATGTAATCTATCGAAGGATAACACAAGGATAAACGAGTCATATAATGAAGATGACAACGAAGATATTCAAAATAATTAAAAGTAAAAGAGAAGTGTGATTAAGTAGCAGGTCGCCTGCATATAGTGAAACTTAGCGGCCCGTACCACTTTTTGTTATCGGCTTGACCTCCTGGCAGTTTTGTGTTTATTGCATCAAACCGTGACTATAATCTGAGCACTTCATGAAATGGCACTGTAAGCATTTCATTAAATAGTAACACTATTTATCATTTATCATTTTAGAATCAATTTCTTTCATTTTTGCATGAAGGATTTTGATGATGATTTTTTTTAAACAATGCTCTCACATGTATATTCCTGTAGTGACATGTTTCTTTTGACAGGAGGATGGAAATATTCTTTTGGTGATATCTCAATAGTTTATTCCATTTGGTGTCCAAAAATGTTGTTAATTAAAAGCATGCTACCAATTGTAGATATAATGGATGATTATTGCACTGCCATGAGAAAAAAATTTCAGTATAGCAAAGAAGAAAAGTAGGAATTCTGAAAGCAACAAAACCACACAGCCATAGCTAAGGTGAATTGAAAACTGAAGTAGGAGAGGAGACAGAATGAAGCAGGATGCCTGGATGAAAACTGACAAAAATATCAAATAAAAGTCGTGAAGTGTAAAACATAAGAGAAATGTAAATGGTTAGACAAATAGACCAGAAATAGAGGTCAGGTCTGTGTGTTGGCAGAGGAAGCCTGAAGGGTTTTCCTGTTTTACTGTGACCCACATATCACACACACACACACACACATTCATGTAAAAGCACAGGAGTGAATGTCACATGGCAGATAAAACGATCAGTCACCTGCTGACTCACATTCTCCAGAAATAATAATAAGTGTTGTAACCTGATTGTTACTGCTCAGTGCAGCAGCTTCAGTTGTTCTGTTCCAATGACAGTAAACAACAACACAATTAAAGAAGAATGAAAAACTAGAAAGGAGGACAAAAGAAACTCAGACAGACTGAGAGGAAGGTAATTACAATATGAAATTTTCAGAGAGAGAGAGAGAGAGAGAGAGACAGAAGGCAGTCAATTAAATAATCTGGTTCTGCACAAAACTGGCTCATGGATGTCATGTGGCGTCACTGAGACTACGCATGTTCCACATCAGTCTGCAGGTGAATTAAAGTAGGTTTATACAGACAGGTGGATCTGTTTACAGGCAACTGTAACCACCATGAACTCTACTCACAGCGTGTCAGAATAGACAGGAGATGTTGAGGAGATGAAGGAATTTACAGAGCTGGTGCTATGGTGACTCTAAAATATACAGGGGAATGATGGAGCTGATGAGGGTGACGTAGATAAACAGTAACAGTAAGTAAGTGAGTTTTGACAGAGTGCAAGGGGACATACAGAGCTGACAGGAGTGAGATGTAGTTAAAGGGTGTGTGACAGGAGTGTGACAGCACTGAAGAATGTGTGATGGAGCTGTTGGGGGATATAATGGAACTGAGAAGGTGGGTGTTATTAGACTAAAATGTGTCTGTTCATTCTCATCCAGCTAAGTGGTTTCCTGGAACACAGATAGAGGACTGATTTAGTGATGTTAGATGAAATGATCCTGAAAAATAATAATAAAGGCAACATGAGTAGAGAGGTGACTGGCTGAGTGCTGATCATGTGACGTGAGATGTGCTGGGATATCTCCACTTTCTTCACCTCTATTGTTCTTATATGAGTATTATGAGTGGAATTTGATTATATATGACTGAGGTCATTGTAAAATAGCATAACAGTGTTTGGCACAGTCTTATTTAAATGATTTACCCTTGGTTTTACTGTTCAGATAACAAATCTCCAGATTTCCCGCTCCCAAGTCAGTGTAAAGCCAATTCAGAGATTTGTCTGTAAACACATTACCCTTATTAGAAAATAGTTCCTGAAAACATGTGTTAAGACTGTAAACTGTTAGACCACTTCACAGTTTTCCATCAGTTTCATTGTCAGGATTTTATGGGCGGGTCTGAACGGTGGTTTGATGACGCACTGGAGTCACCCCTGCATAACCCCACCCCTAAGACTGTAACCATTATAAACACAAGCGCTGCGTTAGCATCAGCGCTTCTCCTGCTTGTCTGCAGGTTATTATAGGTTTTGCTAGCATCTAATGCATCTTGCTGGATGCCAGATTTTGCAGAACAGCTCAGTCATTGCATTTAAATTTTCAAAGGCATCAAGAGGAGGTGGATGGGGAGCAGAGGAACACTACCAACACCCGTGTATGCAGTGACCGTTTCACTGAGCAATTTTACTGAGTTCGTGTCTTGTTTTTCTTTAATGGTACCTATTATATGTTGTTGGGTATCTTTTGTTATATATTTTATTATATGTAGGTATTGAATGCCTTAGTGTTCAAATTAAGTAAATATTTTTTTTTAGTCATTAGGAATGACTCTAACAGATCATAAGAGTTTCATAACAACTGGCACCTTCTCATCTAAAATCATCCGCCCTCTAGGAAAGTGAATCACTTGTACATGAAAATGATTTCATGTATAGGCTTTACCCCTAAAACTCAGGGTCATGAACTGGGTGAGTCCTGCACTTCTGCAGGTTTGGGCAGACGACTTGTTGCTATGTCAACAGCTGCAGATAAATTTCACTCACTTTGATCAAGAAGTGTTTCTGATGTGTGTAACAGAAATAAAAGAAGAAGGCCTTATGGAGATGACAGATTTAAGCAGCGTGATGGAACAGGACGGGAGTGGGATGAGAATTTCTGCGGCTGTTTTGGAGCCAAATGAAAAGCATATTTTTCAGTCCCTTAGTGGTACTCACTGCTGATCTTGGGCAACCACAGTTTTGCTCGTTTTAAGATGGAAAATATGCACTTCTGTGGCTCCCTGCGACCGGGAGTCAGAACTACTGCATAATCTCAGCAGAAACAGCAGCGAATTTCATTGTTGCTTTAAAACACAGCAGGTGTCTAAATACCACTAGAGCCAAAAGAACAACAAGAGAATGTAGATTTCCTTCAAACAGGAAAATACAAGTGTTCTACTCTGAACGGTATTTTGAAAACACTCAGACTTTTCTAGCAGACTGCTCATTTGATCACAACTTCAGCTGGTCCACAGAAGACAAATGAATATGTTTGTAGTGTTCATTTTGTCAGCTATTTTAGATTTAATCTTTGAGTCAACCTCATCCTTAGATTTGTACTCAGTCTTTAGTTGGCATTCTAGTCTCAAGACCAAGAATGAACATTTTATTTCAGTGAACTAATTTCAAATGGCATCTCATCCAACTGATTTTAGGCTAAAATAAAAGTGACAGGTTGTGTGACTAAGAATGCAGCTCTGTAGAGACGGTGTCTGGTCTGATGTTATCAATTTAAGCAATACATCCAGACATCAAGGACTGGAAAACAATGACGTCAGGAAAAATGCAACATTAGCAAAACCAATGCAACCCCTGCAATGTAGTTACTGTGATCTTAACTTGCTGTTTTTTATGCAGAAAGAAAAATGATAAAAACTCTTCACAGCAGGCCAGCAATGAATCTGACCCCAATAATGCTCAGTTTTGTCAGGACTATGCCTGAAAGGTGTCAATTTATTCTGTAATGCAGGAGGCTTCTTACTACTATTTAAATACATTCATAAAGGAAATATTTGGAGCCTTTTTGCATACACCCCTTGATATACTTAAAAAGTAACACAACATCTTAACATTAGGTCACCTCAGTTAGAAGTACTTAAACAGAAACCACAAGCTCCCTTAACCATGACTGTCCACCTTAAAGACATGTTTATTATTGTTACATGCTGGTATGCTCCTAGAGGTCGTCTTAATGTTACCATGATGGCAAAGGCTTGGTAAGCCTTCTGCTGGTAAGCTCCTATTATCTGAGGGTAGGGACAAGTTACCTACATAGCAGTTTAAGTTCAGTGGCAGAATGACAGGTGGATTATGTCAGTTTGAAAAAACAGTCTGTTAGTTTTGTCTCCTCTTTTTCATCACTGAAAATATGGAGGGATTTTGTTGAGTTTTTTTGGAATTTCTCCGTTGGTTGGGTATGCATTGCATTAACAGGCTTTCAAATGAAAGTTCTGCTGTTCAGCAGCCAACCGTCGCTACTCTTTTCACATTCTTTAGGTGATTATAGAAGAGCTGATTCAACACTGAACTTAGTAGATCAAATTTCCAAACAAAGAGCGTCATTCGTGAATGATCTGCATTCACAGCTGCTTTTACTGCAGTTGAACAGACATTAACGAACTTCACTTCTGGTCTGATTTAAAACCTCAATTATGACTGAACATCATCAGAGACTCTGCTGGAGTCAAACAAAAGCTTTAAACTCACACACACACGCACACATACATTGTAGCCCATCTATGAACCCTTTTACACACTGTAAATTGAAACATAATGAGGGTTTAGAGCAGCACTTCACTCTTCATTTTTTCTTCTTCTTTCTCCCTCTCTCTGTGCCTTCCTTTCTCCTGTCTGTCTCTCTCTCTCTCTCTCTCTCTCTCTCTCTTCTCTCACCCCCCCTGCTCATCCTCCTCTCCTCGCTCGCCCTTAGATCTTCTCCCTCTACCCTCTGTCCTGTGAGTCAGTCTGAAGGAACATACGGGCTAATTATCTGTGTGAGAAAGTGTGTTTGAGTGTGTAATTTTCAGTGTGTGTATATGTGTTCTCTCTTCCCTCAACTTCACTTCTGTCTTTGCTTGAAAGACATTTCACATCCTCCCACCCAGAGACAGACAGACAGAAAGGAAGAGAGAGATAAACCGTCTGGCCATCGTCATCATCCTGAGACACCCCACTCTGCAGAGCAGCAGTGTTGTTAAGACTTACAGAACATAATGTATACACTAAGTTGATGTTGATTTTGGTCCTTAGTTTAGGGGTCTGGTCGGGTATTTGTGGTGCCTGTGGGCAAGAGAGTGGATTCCCGACCTGAGACCGATGGGACCTATCATGACCTGACAGGCTCGGCTGGGTTTGGTCGGATAATTAGAAATGATGTTCTGGTTCGGGTCAGCCAAACAATAGGCAGCAAACATACTGTGTGCATGTGTAAAGAACAGCTGATGACACTGCATACTGTGTGTGTTAACACCTTTTGACAGGTATGTATAAGGTGTCCACACAAGCTGTGGCCATGGTAACAACAAAGCCTGGCAGGGTAACGCAAACTCATAGCCTCAACTTACATTAACTGTCAGGCTTGGGTCAGGTTCAGACATAAAAGCAGATTTCCTGTTAGGTGTGGGTTGGGCTCTGTTACTACCCTCTCAGACTATGGAGTATGCAGCATCGAGCTGGACTCTACTGTGGACCTATTTAGAGCACAAAAGCATCCCTAAAGAGAAAAGTTTAATATTTTAAGGAAATACTCTCACTGGAAGTCTTGCTGAAAAATTGTATGATAAATGCAGTCTTTATGCTAAGCTAGGTCAACTGCTTAGTACTGTAAACAGGTGTAGACAGCTACCCTGGATCTGTCCAAAGGTAACTCACATCAAAAGCTCACTAATTAACAAATAATAACTTGCTTGATATACATTCACTGAGACTGCACCATCCATAACCGATTAAAAAACAACAGCAAAATAATGTATCTTAAGCGCAACAAGTTTATGTTTAGCTCTGCCTCAAAACAGGTCACCATTTGCACATGGAAAACAATCTTACGTGTGTTGCTTGGTTGTGAGTCCATAGGAATCATCATTTTGCCTCGTGTTCCCCCTCCTGGCAGCCAGGGAGCGCTCCAGAGTGGAGATACTGCTGGAGGCCTCGTCAGCATCTGCTCCTGCAACATCAGAACATTTAAATACTACAACTAAGTTTTTAGAATTCACATTTGTTCTGGCTGTCAATATACAATTTAATAAATTAGTTGGCCAAATGTTTTCTATGGGGAGAAATTATTTAAATATTTTTACTTAATAATAATAAAAAAAAAAAAATTCATGATGAATCAGCTCATCATAATTAATCAAGACTCATAATGAGTTAAATTATTCAATTAGCACACAGAAATGAAGAAAAGCAGAATATTAGGTGCAGATACACTCAGTTATAAGTAGCATTATAATGTCTAAACAATGTGAGATTGACATGAAATCTGCAAGAAAGATTCAAAGATTAACAAATCAAAGTTAAATATAAATGTTTTTTATTCAAAATTCTAACATTTAGATTCCAAATAATTACAAAAGTGAATGAATAAATATTCATCCTGTACCCGAGTGGCTGCTCTTGCTGCCAATCTGACTCTCCGATTGGCTATGCGCGACCTGGGGAAGGTCCTGGCAGGACTGCATGGGCGAATCGTGTCCGGATGGGGCAACGCTGGGAGCTTTCTCCATGTTCTTCATTTCCATTTCCTCATGATGGATCCAGAGGTCAGGAGGTCGCAGGTCCTTCTGACTGCCCTTCCTCTTACTGGCACTGTGGCTTGCTCTCTTTCTGCTCCGAGGATGAGAGACACACAGGTCAGGAAGTCAGCAGGCAGGTTCAATGACTAATGATAGTGGACATCACACTGAACTATGCGTAGACTGCTATTAGAGTCATGTTGCTAGGCAACCCTTCAAATCCCAGCAGAGCATGAACACTCCTATTCATCTGTACCATAACAGAAACATGCATCCATCATAAAACCATTTGCCTTGCTCATTTATACTACACTTTGTACAGACGAGAAGAAGACAGTGAAAAACAGAGAAATGGGACTGTGAATTCCTGAGATGATTTCTTCAGCTTTCGCCTGTTTTCACCTGATGAGACTGGATTATAAAAACTGGATTATAAAATAATATCATCTGAAATGTCAAGAACTGGATTTCAAAATATTAAACATCTGGATTATAAACTAATTTTGACTGAAACAACATGAATGAATTTAAACTATTTCGATTTTTTCCACCATCTCACCCTGAATTTGAGGGAAAAGAAACATATATGGATGTAATCTAATCTTATCTCACTGATAGCTGATTCAGTGTCAGTCAGAGCTGCTCCAAGTTACTGCTAATGACAACACAATATCCTCCTGCTGCTGCTTCACATTAAAACCATTCAACCATTCTTAATGACACGAGGTGCACTCTTTATTGTGAAACAGTCACAGGAAACGTAATGTATTTTTCACTGGTTAGTGCTGACTGATATCAGTTATCAGCATCTACAAAAGGAGGTTATTTTTAGAATCAAGTTGTTTTTACTTTTTGCAGGAGCAGCCACAGTGATCTATTACAGGTGACAGGCTGCACACCTTCAACTCCTCAGTAAGGTAACCAACTTTACTCTGTTCTGCTGTTATGTGGAGAACTATCATGTGTAACATCAAATCAGGTCAAGGTCCTAAATTATTTTTGACTTAATGGGATTAAAAAGACAGAAAATGAACCCATTGCCCAAGTTTGGATAGTGGATGAGGACTCTTTTGAGATTCAGGCTCAATATAAAAACAAAACACGGACAGATCATTTACCATCTGCTTTGTTTCCCTGACAGCTGTTTACTGCCATCACACAGAAAGAATGAAACATCTTACTTTCTCTGCTGTGCAGAGGAGCGCCGGGTGCAGATGAGAGCCACAATGACGACCACAACCACCGTGATGGCTCCCACAGAAACCACTATGATGACTAGGAGGTTACTGTTCTTCTGAGGCGTGGCACTGCCGTGAGGCGGACGCATCTGACCAATGGGAGACTCTGAAATACACACAAAAGAGAACTGGGGATTAGAAAATATAAATAAAAAACATGGAACAAACAAACAAAGTGTTCCAATTTCTGTAAACCTGAAAGTGTGTCTTGGCTTTTTGACTTGAATAAGAGAAACCACCTTTTGCAAACTAAGAGTCCATTTAGAATCTGATTTTCAAATTAAGATTGAAATGAATAGCCAGTTTCAAATTCATTTTCATTCTCTTTATGGCAATGTTATGCTTAGCAATACATTAAAAAAACAGGTAATTTTAATTTTAAATTTTAATTAACTATGCATTTTTTAAATTGAACATGAAAATTCCAAGTCCAAAATAATCATTTTTATTATTCATTTTATCATACATCATACACACAGAAATGGAAAAATTACATTTCAATTTCCTTTAAGCACTTTGTTTTAATATTGGCAGCTAATATTGCACATTAAGATTTTTCCACATTGAGAAGTCACTGTATTCCTAAAACTGATTTGTTTATTGTTTGGACATTTCAACTTAACATTTCAGCTAATTATTTTCTATTTATCTAAACTCACATTTTGCGTTTTGAATTGTTGAGAAGTGAAGAGCAGATTGCAACTGAATCATGAAGGTAAGCTAACAAAGACATTTAATTTCTGTGATTCACCATATTGAAATCACTTAAATAATATATCAGCACATATGCAAAACCAATATACTTATTCAGACAAAGGAAAAATGTTGTTTTGGAATAATAGTAAAGACACACAGTTACAAAATTAAAGCCTGCTGAATGAAACCCAGAGTGGTTTCACTGGACTAAAAACAAAGCTGCTGTTGCTGTTTTACCAATCAATATGTGCGTGCATGTGTGTATGTGTGTGTGTGTGTGTGTGTGTGTGTGTGTGTGTCTGCGGCTGAGTGTATGACAGGTGTAAAGGGAGAAAGGGGAATTGATGACATGCTCTGTCATTCATTAACTCGACCTTGGAGCACAGAGAGAGAGAAAATAGGAAATGCAGGAGGAGCATGAAGTCTAGATGGAGAGGGTGTGAAAGAGAGAGAGAGGTGGAAAAGACAAAAAGGAAAAAAGAGAAGGAGATTATGGAGAGAGGTAAGAGACAGGGAAAGGGCAGAATGGTGGGTGGGAGAGAAGAGAGGGAAAAAAGATGCAGGTGAGAAAGATTAAGAAAAATGTATGACAGTGAGCAAGAGGCACTTTACCTCTTTCACTCTCTCTCTCTCTCTCTCTCCCTCTTTCTCTCTCTCTCTCTCCATTTGGTCGTCACTCTCAATGAAACCCACAATCCATCACAGCTTACAGCTGCAGCAGAAGCCACAATATTCTTCACTTTTCTTTTCATTTGTTTTTTTTTGAGTCAGATTTTTTTTTGAAGTCAGATATTTTTTTTCTTGAAGTCAGATTTTTTTTTTTTTGAAGTTAGATTTCATCAGCTTTCATCAGCTTAAAGCTTTTTCCCTTTTTCAAAACATTTTTTTCATTTAATTTCAAGCAGATATCCAACCCTCTGCTGATGCTTCTTCCTAGTTTCAAGGTGGTGCTTGAAGAAAGGTCATGAGGTCACTAAAATCAAAAGGGTTCAACCTCTGGGAAAATGAATGAATTAAAGAACAGAAAAATGAAAAGAAAAAAGCAAACAGCAACAAATACATCTTTACTAAGAACAGAAATGTACTTTACTTTGGTTTACGGGGTGAATTTGGTTTAAGGGACGTTTTTTCATCCTTTTATTGTCTGTAGATGTTCATTTCAGGTTCCATGCAGCCCCGACAATCTCCAACAATAAGGCACAGCAGGCTGTATTCAGCCTGAGAGGCAACACCTGGGGCAAAATTGATTCTACACTTAAAAACATGCATGTGGTGACTGTTTCCAGTGTTCTTTGAGGAAATATGTTTAATTGACTACTTTTATAACATGTACCCTATATTTTATAAACAAATGGAAGATTCAATATTTATGCACCAGAACTTTATACTGGAAAAAGCTTTGAAACATCCTTCCTGTTTGGAAATAAAACTGAAAATGTTTTTATATGTGCCTACAATTTCCTTCTAACTTCTCGGGAAGTTTCTTAGAAAGACCTATGTTATTTGTATGAATTATAAGAAAACTGGAGAAATAGAAGGACAATATAGATGGAAAAAGATCTTCAATGTGACAATTACATATAGCCTGTGCCATAATGGCAAATACAATCACAACACCCACTAATACTTTGTCATCAAACTAAACTAAAAACTAATTCTAAGTTTTTACACTATGAAGTACAAAAAAGAGATGATGACAAATGACAGGAGCAGCAACTGACAGGAAGTCAAAACTGACCCTCAAGCAAACTGCATGCTACTGATGATGAGGAATATTAAACAACCTCTGCTGAGATGCCCTTGAGCAAGGCACCAAACCCCCAGCAGCTCAGACAGAGAGTGCAAAAATCCTAACAAAGCCAAGGAAGAGAAGCTGATCAGATACAAATAAACTCAACTCAAACAATGCATCAATGCATGGATTCTATTTTATATATTTACTCTTTGTAGACTGGTGCATGAAGCCCATAGCACTGAAGGGACAAATCAAAGATCAACGGTCGCTAAGGTTGGTGTATGATGATGTCTGCAGTGGCACATTGCGATGGATGATGAAAATGGAGGTGGTTAAATGATGTCGTCAGCAGTATGTCAAATCACTTGTCACTGATTAATGTTAGCTCTGTCAGTTACTTGAAGACAGGTCTAAATTAAACTTGGCTGTTGTTCGGTTTGTGCGCTCTCTGCATGCAGCTGTCAGTAATACTTTGTGAGGGAGGGACCTCCACACTGTAACACCACTGTAAAACCACAATGAAACTGTGGCATTCTCCAAACTGAACATTGATTCATATCATATCAATAATTTATTATTTATTATTTTAAAATATTTTTGAACCATGACCTTCAGTATCTGGTTCAAGAAGCTCATGAAAAATATTGTGCATGCAATTAACTAGTCTACAGCTGTGTTTTCAGGCAGATGCCCAATAGGGCCACTTGAAGGACTTGGGTGGGGGTCTAGGCCAAAAACACTTGATCAGGGACATCACTAGAGGCAGGTGCAGGTCAGGTAGATCTTTTATCTTTGTGAATAAGTTGAAATATGCTTTCACTTGGCAGTAAGATTGAAGTAAGACGTATGATTAAATAAACTGTTTTTACTTCAATAAATCAGGCACAAGGAAGAGTTATAGTAATCCTTCATTTTAGCACTCTCTGGCTGATGCTCCTTAAAATACATATTCGAACAGCTCAACCTGACCCCTGGGGAAATTCCCACAAATAAATAAGTTTTCCTACATTAGAGACAATGGAATTTTAGTGTGTGTGTGTGTGTGTGTGTGTGTGTGTGTGTGTGTGTGTTTTGCAGGGTAAGCCCCACTGTTGGTGTGGATTGGGGGGAATCATCCTGCTGGGCTCAACATTGTGATGACTGTCAGCCACCGGCGACAGACGATGGCATTGGTCAAACCCTAGTCAGTTTTAAAAAAAAAAAAAAAAACGCTTCCTCTATAGAGAAACCAGAGGAGGGAATTACATATCAACATGGCTTTAATTTAAACATCACAGACAGTTGCCTGTCAGACAGAATGATGGTCAAATTTTGAACATATCATGTTCTGTTTGAGATTTTATCCCATCAGCCATTATGGGGGAGCCATTCTTAAGTATTAACATCTCATAAATGATTCCTGATGATGTTCAGAGGTACAAACGTTCTCTAACAGGTTTCCACTTGACAAGATGGCTGATGCAATATTAAACCATACTGTTGGTATAAAAAAAAGATCTACTGGTTGATTTATGTATGAGATGCTGCTATTGGTGGAAAAGTGTACTGAAGACAGTGTAAAAATGGATGTTTGGACTGATCACAGTCTGAACTGAAATATGTTTAGAGGTCTAGCTTATACACATGTTGTGGCACCATCCGTTCAATAACTATACAACAGATTTGATAAGATCCTAAGCCTAGTTTTTTGCCAGTGCCTGTGGTCACCAAAATGTGTGTATATAAGCATAAATACAAGTAATAAATGATGACCTTCATCTTTGTACAAATGTGAATCTTTTCATGTAAGGTTAGATGTTGTACAGAGAGGAAAATGTGTGTTATACCTTTTAAGCTACTTAAGTGAAGTTTCAGGGGAATAAGAGGGTTCAAGATGTTAATGTCTTCCACTGAAAACTCTTTTGCACCACAAGTTTCTGTTGCTTAGAGCTGAGATATTTTTAGCTTTAATTGCTTGGTGCTTTGAGCAGTATGAAGCTCTCAGCCCCGTCAAAAGACAACATCAACTTCTCTAGAGAAAATGAGGAGAAAATGAAAGAAACTAGTAATTCAGGAGCCAGCTGGATTGCGCTATTCCTGGACCTCCAGCCTGCTCAGACATTGTCAGGCCGGATCGGATCACCGGACAGACCATAAACGTAGAGACCTACAGAGCTGCTGGGAGAAGACAGAGGTTGAATCTTCTCCTTAGGTCGTTTTTCAAGTGAGAGGAAGCTTTGCGACATAAAGGCCGACACCGCGTTAAAGATGAAATACTGTTGAGCTGATGAACGAGGCTTCGCCCTTGCCGACCCGCCATAAAGCCGAAGGAGGGCGGAGGTCAGAGGGGGCAGATTTATGATCGCCTCCGGCAGCAGCAGCAACAGTGCCGACAAAACGTTAAGAGTCCATCTTAAGATGCGTGCACACACGCACACACACACACACATCAACATGCTTCACTGTCCTCCAATGAGACAGTGAATCACTGCCAGCTACAGACCCTGACCTCTGACCTCTACTGTGGAGGAGGGGTAAATGAGCAGTTTTTCTTCAAGTAGAAATGAGAGAAGACACTAATATTAAACTATACTATCACTATAGTTTTAGCTTAGCCACAGTTTCAGTGTTATTAATAGAAGCAATATTAGTATTAGAATGTATTTAGTGACGTATGTTCATTAGCAGTAATCGTAAGAATTAATATTGTAAGTATTAATATTAGGATTAACATGAGTATTATCTTTAGCATTAAAATTTGTATGTTAGCACTGGCATTTATTAACATTATCTTGAGTATTACCATTAGCACTGTGCAAGTATGCACCTTGTGTTAGCACGTTTGATGGCTAGCTTTAGCTTTAACATTAGTTTCTCTGTTATCAATAGCAATAGCCCGGTATTATTATACAAGCCATATTCTGTCAGTGCAACAAGTGCTTTTAGCATTACTATTATCATTTGTATGAGAATACCGATTAGACCTTTACCTTTAAATTTGCATTACTTATCATCCTGAGCATTATGCTATTAAAGTTTGATACTGTTAGAATTGTATTTTTGTATTATCAAAAACCACAGGCTCATATTTTCCCCTACATCAAATTATTATAAACATTACTGTTGTTGTTTTTGTCATGGTATTAAAAAGTTGAGGATTTATATGCCACCACACTCTTTTAATCCTGTGTCTCCATAAAGAATATTATTTTCTCCAGTTTGTAAGCACACTGATTGATGGTAAGATATTGAATCTAATTAATTTTTCCTGCTGGCAGGAACAGGAAGTAATGCTAACAGACTGTAAATCAGCGAGTTGTCAGGACGCAGCGAGTCATTAAAGTAAGTTTAGACATGACTGAGCTGAGTGATCAAAGAAAACAACTGAGTTGCTCTGATGATCTAATGATGCTCTCTCTCTCTCTCTCACACACACACTCCACCTCACACTCCAAGCTCCAGGAGATTTGGTGTCACTTCTGTATCAAGTCCAATAATGAATCCAAATGTAATTCTGCTTTCTGACAGTCATGGAGAAGAAACAGTTTGTGTCTATGTGTGTGTTACCGTTGATGCTGCTCTTGTCAATTAGGTTGGTGTCAGATGGCCAGTAGGAGTGATCTCCCCCTCGACCTGGAGGATGAGAAGTAAACAGCAACATCAGAAAAGAACAAAAAAAAGAAAGAGAGAAAACACCAGAGAGAAAGAAAGAGAAACTCAGTCTTTTGCAGATGGAATAGGGGGATCAGATAGAGAGATTGGTTCCTTATTGGAAATAAATAACTTTAGATGATGCACGTACACACACGTGCATGTCCAATGTGTACTGTTTGTGTGTAGTTCTCTCCTGAGGGTCCATTTAGACCAGATCCTCAGGTTTTATTGACCTGCCTGGATACTAACACTGGGTATTTGGTTCCCATAGTAACGAATTTGTTGGCATCTATGCCATCAGACACCTGAAAATAAGCAAGACTAGACCACTACAAGGGCAAAGCTAAAAACTGCCAAGAGGTCTCAGACCCACAGAAGCCCCAAATGTGTTTATATATATGCTGCTCCTTCTCTTCATTCACTCTCTAGCTTACACGACCACCGTTGCTGTCTCTCTCTCTCTTTCACCTGCTGAGTGGGGGTGGAGGGGCCAACTTTGAATGGTGTGTTTACAAACAGCAACCGGCAAATCCTGCATATTACACCTTTAACTGCTCCTGGTAATTGCTACCTCTCTTTCATTCTTAGTAATATAGAATATATTGTGTCCATTGTACAGTCGGTGTCTCATCTGTGCAACCACTATACTGTATAACATCTTTGCAAATTGTATCTACTTGATTAATATTAATCTCAAACAACACTGAAACATGTTTTTGGCAGGTAGTTTTTATGTTTACAAAGCAGCAGGTGAGTGGGTGAATTTGGAACACTGAAAGAGGAAATTTGAACTGGAAGTCAGAAGCAGGTCATCACAGAGCCTGGAAACTGATGATCAAAACCTCGACACATGTCTCCCTCCAGGAAACTGAATCCAAAGACCTCCACATCTCAAATTCACTTAAAGCCAGATATGATACATAATTCTCCCACATTTTAGAGCTAAGAGCTGCTTTGTTCCTCTTCTGCCATCCAGCAGAAGCTGCGGAGAGTTTTGGTGCTTCAAAATATAAAACACGTTTGATGTTTTCTTGCAATTTGAAGTTACAGAACCCAGTATGATTAAAGATAGCAGTAGTCTGGCAATGTGTGTGCATTTAACAATGTGTATATGTGTGTGTGTGAATGAGTGACTGTATGTGTGTTTACAGTGGAAGGTCCACAGTAACAGGGCTAAACATCAATCTTTCCGTCCCCCCTGACAATGCTTCTGATTTATATGGAGAGGGACTGCAGTGTGTACATGTGTAGGTACCATATGCACGCACACACATGCACATGCACACACACACGCATCTGTCAGTCACAAACAGCACCATTTAACACAATGCCACTGAGGCTGAGTCTCTCTGGTTCAGGGTCCCAACACCTGAATCACTTCAGACTGTGTTTGTGGACAGCAGCAAGTCCCATATCATCTCTTTGTATTACATACTATATACTGGAATCTGTTTGGAAAAAAATACAGGCTTGTCTCAAATTAGAAAGAAATCAAACTTGCTCAGTTATTCACAAACAAACAACAGGGCCCAGGTCATGTGCTTTGTGAACTCAAGTATCTTGTGAGTAAATATGAGATGTTTCATCCATTGATGTAAGCCATTAAGTGCTAATATATAACCGATTTGGTCCAGACTGAAATATCTCCAAAAACTCAGGATGAACTGTCATGAAACTCTACCATGCAAATTTTCACTCATTTCATGAAATATCTCAACATCTACTACAGAATACGGCACACATTCTGTACAGATGTTCATGGTTCTCACATGATGTATTCATCTGACTTACAGACGTATCTAAAAGATTTTGGTGATCCCCAGACATTTCTTCATGCACCACTCGGAGGTTGACATTTGTAGTTTAAAGTGAAATATCAACAACTTTTAGATGGATTATGATTAAGCTTCATTCATATCCTACTCAGGATGACCTCCAACAACTTTGATAATTTTTTAACTCCTAATCTAACACCATCCTGTGATCGAAATTTCAATTTGTCCAGTATTTTGGTTTAAGGCCAAATAACTGCAAAACTATTGACAGTGTAAGTTACATGTGGCATGAAACAGAAGGCAAAAACAAGAGGGTAAAATGTTTATTTTTAAGTTAAGTGAGCAAAGCAGCTGAGAGAGTGGACATGTTGATGATGCTCTCGCCTACAATGCTTGATATTATTCTGATTTGAGACCCAGCATTAGTCTTGTTTGCTGATGATGTAGGCTACTGCTGTTGGTTTAAGACCAGACAGTAGTGGGCTGTGCATTTCACACCTAGGCCTTCACTGGTGTCCTTCCTGAATTAACCCACCTCTTCATGCCATTATGAAACCATCAACAATATACAGAAACACAGTATAACAGAACTTTGTATAACAGACAGACATGTCATGTAGCCAGAATAAATGCTATTACTGAAGCATTGCTATAAAGACCCAATTAACACAATTCAACAGGTCACTGCAGCCACAGCTGAGCCACACACATCATCTCCAGCAGAAGCATCAATATTAACTCAGAAAATGACAAAGATGTAAACAATAAAATATAGCTGAAATGTATTTTACTCACCGAAACTGCTGATTATTCTCAGCCCTAAAGCCAATTAAAACTTGTGTGAGAAATACGAGTGGGCAGACTCGTCTTTCAGCGTTAGCCTCCATAGTGACAGAAAAGGACTTAAAGCTTGGAACTGAGACTCACAGATAACCTCTACAACAGAGTCACTGAACTCCTCCTTGTCGTGCAGCCATTGTGGGTTCAAAAACAGCTGTTAAATCTACACTAACATGTTTTAGCTTGAACTAGTAGCTATAGATGCTGGTTTGTTAGCCCTGACCAGTACGCTCTCTGACCGTCCATCCAATCAAATGACTTGAAAATGTTGGTGTTAGCGAAGGCCTGCTCGATGGCCCTGGCCTCGCCAACTCAAAATCTGATTGATTAAAGGATCCGCGAAGCAAGTTTCACTGCCGTTCATTTTAAATTACCGGAGCCTGCACTGTTGATTCTGAAGGCCCCAAGGCAGATTTCTGTCAACTTGCAACACAGGCTGAAATCTGATTGGATAAAAGCTCTAACATAAACAGACTGTATCTTAAGCAGCGTAGCCAAGAGGAAATGAGATGAAGAGAATAGACTATTGGAAACAATTAATACATATAGCATTAATGAAAAAATATATAAAAGTATAATTCAGTGATTGTGACAGTGTTTGGCCAGCAGAGAAGGCCTTGCTGACCCTGACAGCCCACCACTGAGACCAGAATACATTGGGGCTGTTTGCTGGTGTTGGCTAGGAACTTCAAATGATGCAACACTATATGATTTCTGTGCCTGACATGATAAGAGTTTCTGTGGGAATCTGCTTCAGAATGATACTAACACTATTTACAGTCAAAATTCAAAAGCTTTGAAAAAGATCAAATTAAACATTAAAGCTACAAAATCACCCATCATGTTCTCTGAGCTGCTGTGAAATTTCAAAGTTTCTTGAAGCAAACTAAAAAAGTTTTGAGTGTTCATTAGCATCATGTCCCCTTCTGCTTGCTGTTTGCTGCTGATGATGAATTGAACCAGAGAACAGAGTGTTAATTATGTCTGAGTTAATTTGATGAACTTAAATATGGTAAACAGTTCTTTTCCATCGCCTCTCATATGTCCGCATTAATAATTACAACACCCATCCTCTTCGCTTCTCTCTCACTCTCCTTTTATTTCTCTCTCCCAGAAGAAAAATGATTTTTGCCACGCAATGAACAAACGACTTTCCTTGGGCTTGATGAGTCAGGGCTGTTTGCATAAAGTGAAAAATAAATTCAATTAAGAAGAAAATGGAGTAACTTCCTCTGTTCTCACATTTCTCTTCTCCGTCTCTCCTTCTCGTTATGCTGAGATTTCAGCCATCATCACACCAGGCTCATCCCTCATTTCATCCCTCCTCCCTTCATCCTTCTTTCATTCCTTCCTAACCTTTTCTTTAACATTCTCTCCTGCTTACTGCTTTCTATTCATCCTTTTTTTTTCTCTACTGTCTTCCTCTCATTTTCCTTCCCTTCATCCTTCTTTTCCTTTATTCAGATGATAGTGGTTGAGGAATCAGATTAATGTGGGATAAATGCTCGGTAAGGTCAGCCTCCGTTCAGTTAATTAAAATGAGTGTAATTGCTGGCACAGTTAATCCACCTCTGTACTTTTTTGGCTCTATAATACTCCTGCATCACATGGGCTGGTCACTTTGTTCCAGCAGTCAAATGTGCAGAATCGGACTACTCCTTCTTTTCATTGTAATATCTGTTCCAGCTGTTAAACTCTCAGGCATTTTGTTGATTTGCATAACATGAGTTTCACATTCAGGCGTGAAATTACAAACAAGCATGTTGCTAGTTATAGCCTAGTCTATCTATATGCACATAACCTCTGAACTGTAAATCACAGCAGAGAAATTCTTTTTGTCCCTGAATTCTTAGATAGAAAAAAAAAAAGAAAACATTTGAACCCACAACAGTTGTGTGCTAAAATGTAGATGCTAGGAGCTAGCTTAAAAGTGACTAGCAACAAGGAAGGATGGAAGGGGAGATTACTCAAGCCACGGCAACAGGCAATTAATGAGTTTACATTACATAGGGCAAGAGCATGGGTTCTTCATTCTCCCTCTGGGCAGTGAAGTGGCCCTCTGAGCATTTGACCTTTGATTTGGTGAACGTCGCTGTAATTTGTTCTTGAATATGTGATGCAATTCAAGATTCATCTGCTTATGTTAAGCAACATTATCTATTCGACATGCAATCTCACACACATCACGTTTCCTTCTTGATTTGAAGGTGGGAGGAAAAATAAAATGAAAAGGAGATGAGGAAGATGGAACATGATTTGAAGATCACAAATGATAAGTAACATCAACCATTTCAAGATCAAAGATAATTTAAGAAAAACATGACAAGGAATTCAGATAAAAATGAAGATGATAACTAGTTAAAGAAATGACTGTTACTTGTCAAATTATAGATTATTTGGAGATGATTTGAACATCAGACAGAATTGGTGGATAATTTGATGTGAATCAGAGATGATCAGATAAAAAGACATGAAATGAGAAGACGGTTTGTAGATCAGAGTTAATTAAATGAGGATTTTAACATTTGAAGCTGTGAACTGTGTATTATAGACAATTTGATGAGAAAATAGATGCAATGATGATTCAAAGATTAAGGATGATTTGATGATGACTAGAAAATCAGATGGAAAAATTATGGGAGGATGAGACATGATGACATATTTCCTTAAAATTGCAAATCATTTGAGATGATGCATGTCTTAAAATTCACATGCACACACACACACACACACACACACACACACACACACACACACACACACACACACACACACACACATACAAGTAGGGAAAGAAGCCAACCTTGATCATTGGCCATCTTGTCTGGATGTTCCACTGAAAGAGAAACAGGGAGTCAGAAAACTCAAAGGAATGCATTTACAGATAAAGCAGGTCTTGATCTTTAGTCACACAAACACAAACACAAACACACACACACACACACGCGCGCATACACACTATGACAAACCTTTGGCTGTCCTGAAGTGGATGGGCTCAGACAGCGGACCAACTCCTTTAGCATTCTTGGCCTGAATCCTGAAGTAGTAAACCGTGTCAAGGTTCAGGTCGACAACCTGATGGGTCAGCCGGTCGCCGCTGATTGCTTCCATCACCCAGTCATCTATCGGCATGTTCTTATCCAGTGTGTAGTACAGGATGTAACCTGTCGGACAAGAAGCCAAACGATTGACAGGGTTGAAAACAAGATCGTGTTCTTATGCAGCATGCGGTGTGAGGCGATTTCTTTCTCAGGAATATATAAAAAGTCAGAAGAGCTTAAAAAACATCATCATGTTCGTCTGTTTGTAGGAAAAATGTTAAATGTGTTTGGCAAAAAGATTCAACTCATTCTCAATGTAACATGCTGAATTTAAATTTCCCATATTTGTATTTAAGGTGTGATATCAGATTTGGGACTGTGAGAAAAATACAGCTGTAATATAAGCCTAGAGAGTGTATGAAAGAAGTTTTATTACAGAATAAAGACAGACAGACATTTAGTGGTAAATGTGGTATGTATGGAATTTAAGAAAAGACGGAATTAGACAGAGTATAAAAATATAAAAATATGTGTGTTGTGCTGCACTGTGCTGTTATCCCTGCAGGGAGCATTTGAATCGTCCTCTGGGACGCTGCAGGAGCAGCAGAGCTTGTTAAAACATACAGGTTTACAGCCGAGCTGATCGCCCAAGAGGAAGAGAGAGAACAATAGAACAAAGTGTGTGTGTGTGCGTGTATGAATACACAGGATACTCTGGATACACAGAGCCACGACTGAATTCTTGTACTTTCAAACGCTGTTATCAATGTAAGAGATAAATGTTTTGTTCTGCTTTAAGAAATCTGACAGATAATTACTTTATTAACTGAACAGTAATCAGCAGGTTCATTGAAAATCAAAATAACTGTTACCTCTGGTGAATAGAGAGTGTGACTTTGAATTTTGTATACCCTGTGATTTGGTGTGTTTAAGTAATCACTCACCTGTGATTCGCCCGTTAGCCTCCATTGGTGGTTGCCAGCTGATTAAAATGGCGCGGGGTCGTCCCTCACGACTGATCACTGTCAAATCTTTGGGAGCAGGAGCTAGGAGCTGTCCATTAATGCATAATCAGGAAGAGGAGAAAAAAGCAGTGTTAAAGGTGGTAGAATGAGATGAGAGTGAGGTTCATTAATTTAATCACAAGATTATTTTCTGATATCTAGCAATCATGAGTTGATGGCATACTGTAGTTGCAGGTAACCAGTGCTTGTTTCATGCTTTGGTCAGAGACACCCACTTTCAGGCTCTGTCTTTCCTGCACTCTGCCCAAACAAATCTTGAACCTAATAAGAGAATTCCCTGAAGTCACTTACTGATTTAAGATATATGGTGGTTAGGTTATATAGGCTGTCTTTACACATACAACATCTGTGCTAGTTTTTCTCCATATTACAGCAACTACATTGGTCTATAAACATACAGCCCGCAGGAAAAGCTATTTTTGTGGCTTCAGTTGGCAGAAGGGGACACAAACACACACACTTCTCAAAATGAAAAAAGCATCTTTCATTTATGTTGTGAAGTCTACAGTTTCACAGTGTACTGTTGCTGTCCATTCAAATACAACAAGTCCATTGCAACTAATGCAAGTAACAGAAGACTTTTCTGTATTTTGGGGAATAAACTTAGTTATGTTCTTGCAGAGACTAAAGGAGAAGATAAATCTGCTTCGTGTCTGTCCATTAAGTATGAGGCTATATAGCTTAGAGTCTATTAGTTTATGTTAGCATCAAGACTGAAAGTAGGGGGAAACAGCTAGCCTCCAAACTTAAAACAAAACTAAGAATCCAATGTTAGGAGCTCGATGAGGCTGTACTTAGGTGCACTGGTTTGACCTAAATGTCTACATGCTAACTTGGTAACTTGGAGTCCTGTTTCTGTGCCACTACTAGGTAATGACAATGGAATATTATTCTGATTTATAATTATGCTTCTGCTAATGTGCTCTTGGGCTGTTAGCTTCCAATGATGCTCTGCAGTAACCTCCCCAGGTGAATTTTGTTTATAGTGTCCATTGATTTTCTTTCTCAGTCAGATAGTCTCTGTTTTTCTTTTCTCCTGGCAGCTGACTGGATTTCATAAGTTCTAGAAGCCTTCATATCTTTGCCAATGATAAAAACATACCTATCGTTGGATGTAAGTCTTAATGAATGTGGGTTTTCCCAATAGTTTATATTGTATGTGGGTTTGGTGTGACTTTCTTGAGTTCCAGTAATCTGCAGTGTTTGAACTTGAGATTTGTGCAGAGGATAATTTCCATCACTTTCCTGAACTGCCCTATTGCATCACTCCTGTTGGGAGAATGTCAAGCACTAAAACTCACAGCAGGGACTCAGGCTTTTTTCTACTCAACTGTCACAATTGAAACTAAGTGGCAGCCGCAGCAACTTCATGTGTTTCCTGGTTATACATATATGCGATTAATGACAATTATTTTAAGTTTCACACCAGGGCAAGTCTCAGCGTTTAATGAAACCACTTGTTAAAAGTGACACAATGTGCTGGAGGAAATTAAAAGTTCCAGCTGAGTGCTGACATTTTGTACTTCTCATAAATACAGAGGGAGACCTTGGGAACATACAGTGTGCCTATACCTGTCAGGGAAAAGTAGCGGTTCTAGCACTCAATACTGAAATAATTACAGCTATCTGCAATTTATAATCAATGCTACTGAGTGGTTGACTACTCTGCCTGATCTGCATCACCAAAAGAATAATTTTAGGATTTTTTTAGGATTCAAATGAGACATCAACCTCTTTCCAAAAACAGTGAACTTAAATCTCACAAAATTATTGTTCGCACCAATTGAAGGCCCTGAGCACCCACAGAGGGTTGTTCAAGTACTCTGACTGATTTGACAGATTGGAAGTGGGCAGAGCTATGTTGGGAACTGCACGAAGGCCGTGCCATAAATCTTCAAATTAAGAGTCATTGGTGACAAGTTTATTTTGAAAGGTGGATGTTTAATGGGTAGTTTCCATTTCTAAGCCCATAACCTGCAGGGTCCCTCAGGGTAACATCGTGGAACAGTTATTCTTTTATTTATAAATGATTGAAAACCTGCCCTCTTATGTGATTGTTGCATTGAAAACATCACATACAGATAAAATTGAAATAGAGAATAATTTTATAACTGAGCTGTAGAATATTGAAATGTGGCTCTCTGACAGCTAATTATGAGTCCCACCAGTAAGGATGTCAGATCATATGTAAGTAATTTTGGAGGACAGTTGCAAACATTATGTCATTTCATTTGGAGGACTTGTAGGTACTTTAAAATATCAGCTCCCTCAGGAGGACATGGCACTGGAACAACCCAGCAAAACTTGTCTAAAGACTCAATTCTTGCCCGGCACAGCAGCACAGAGTTATGAACTCTTGTTGGGACCTTAGTTTAAATCCATTTTGACTGTGCTGACACCTCACAACTCATCAAAAGCAAGCTTCAGATTGCTCAGAAGTAGTCTTCAGCCACAACGGCTCAATCAGCTTTTCAATGGTGTTGGCTGGCAGATCAAGAGTGAGACTGCGTTACAATGGAAAGGGTCAGTAACTTTTCGCTAACGTGTTTCCAGGGAGCAGGAAAATCCACAGCATCTGTCCAGTAGAATTTCACTGACTCTGTCTCTGGTGAGAGGTAAATACAAACATATAATATAATGTCACTCAGCTGGTGTCTTTTAGACTCAGTGGGTGATTATTTCTAATAGTAAAGCAGAGGTGTTATGAACTGCTGTAAAGGCTGTTTTCAGTGTTTTGTGTGTCCAGACTGGTTGATGACTGCAGGGAATGAGTGGACTCAGTCCGTCTGTTCGCTATGAATGTCAATGTATTCCAGCAGGCCCCGGGGAGCCAGCAGGGGTAATGTTGTTCACACTTAATTGGATGACAAATCCGACAAACATGATTGTAAACATCCTGAAAGGGATACCTTGACATTTTGATTTCAGTCTGTGGTTGGGTTTCATTGTTGCAGACAGTTGTCGTGTTATTGCAGGGGAGAGTGGGGGAGTTTCACCACAACACCTCACTGAACCAAAATATGAGTTCTGTGTATTGTGTAACACCTTATTAAAAGTAATTACTGTTCAGGGTGGGGAAAGAAAAAAAGTTTGGCACCCATATTGTTTTGGTGAACCTATGTTACTTGAACCTGACCTCATTCAGTCTTTCCCTGTTTTTCCCAGAATTACTTTAAAATCCCCAAGAGAAATGCTGAACTTTTTTTACATTCAGTTGGGTGTTTTAGCTGTTGGTGAAAAACAAGAGATAGAGTAAAAGTATATTAGAATTGAAAAAAAACTAAATGAGCCACCCACTTATTTTTAAAATCTAAGACTAAACACAATCTTGAGTGTAAAAGTTAATCTTTGAACAGTAGTTTTGACAAGAAAATACTTACCTCAAAGTCCACTTAATGATGGAACAGTTAAGCTACAAAGTAAAGCCGAATTGTATCATACAAGTGTACAGTATGACCAAGCCAAACAAAATTTGCTGCTGCCTCCTTCAGCACCCCACCCTATGACCCATATGTAATCTATCTGCACCTGATTCAGTACCATTATATGTTTGAGGGGATTTGTTGTACAACAGAACCCTCATTGCTGTTGAGATTTCAGATTCAGACTTTTCAGGAATTTGGGTTAAGGTTAGAGTTAAGTTTAGGATAGAGTTAGAGCTAGGGCTAGAGGATGTGTTAAGCCAATGGGGCTCTCACAAGGATAGAAATAAAAATATAAGTGTGTGTCCATGACAGACATACCTGCTTCATATGTTGTGGCGTGCGCTGTCATACTCCATGTGCTGGACTTGCGACCTTTGGTTACCATGACAGCAAACTCATACATGGTGTTTGGTTTGAGGCCTGTGACGGTGTGGCTGAGTGCTGTGGTGTCTGCGGACTGGACACACAACACATTTGTAGAATTAAGATGTTTCTAGAATAAAACTGAGGGAAAAGGTAAAGTTGTTTATCAAGACAAGAGCTAAACTACTGTTACAATACAATACACACACACACACACACACACACACACACACAGTATATATGTACATATATGTCCTCATATTTCCTGCCTGTTTGTGGGGACAGTCAGCCTGTCCTTGTGTTTGTACTTTTTATTATTTATTTCTATTACTTTGACATCAGTAAATATTAACAAGCCCCTGTGGCTGCATTAACTCTGTTTTCACTTTAAGACCAGACTCCTGTTTGTCTTTGTGGCACCAAGAAAATGTCTTATTTTCAGAATCTGATGGAAAGAAAAGGAGAAAGACTTCTCTCACTCTCTCTCCCTTCATCTGTGCTTTATTAAGGTGAGCAGACTGTCTGCCCTTGTATAGATTTCCTATTTCCAGTGTTTTTGAAGGAGAGTTCAGATTATTGTCAAAGTTCTTCTGAAGTTTTGTTAAAGGAAAAGAGGTCTTACCAGGTAAACAGAGGAACATGACAAGATCATTGAATCAAATTTATTCCAGGTTATCTTGCACTACAAGATTTTTATGAGTGCACTGCCAAACAATCTAAGCTTTTTCTGGCCATGATTATTTCTAAAGATATTTCTTGACCAGTAAACACATACAGAGTTCAGTTTTCCTCCGGTGTGTTTTCTGCTCAGATCAACTTATTGATCCTCCACGATTACCATTGTGCTCCCTTTAGTTTTGTTGGAAAGCCGTTTGATACATAGCAGCAAAGGAAGGGAAACCTCCTTTAAATGAGCGAGCAGCACAAGGTGGCAGGATATGACAATTAAAATCCATCAGCTGATAATCAAATAGCTGCAGGTGGTGGAGCTGATTTGATTTGATTTTCTTTTTGTTGTTCAGAAGGAGTAATAAGGTGACCTAGGACAGAGGGAGGGGGACATAATAAAAAACATGCAAAAACTTAAGCATTTTACTGCAGACAAACTATAACTGAATCGTCGGACTGCTTGTAAGAGAACTGAGGTTTGACAAAGTAGCAGCTCCGCAAGTTATAAGTAAGTTTCAGGTCTTATGAAGGCCCGAGTCAGGACCAGCAGTCAAGACAGCTGAGTCCCCAGTAAAACCTGAAATCAAGTCAGATAAGCCGCAGTTTAAGTCCAAAGTCAAGGGCTAACAAATCAAGTCTCAAATCCTTAAGATGTCATTATTTGGTATGTCCCAAGTTAAGGAATGGAAGTTCTGAGTCAAGTCCCAAGTGAAGATCAACAAGTTCCAAGTCGAGCCCCAAATCAATACAGGTAAAACCCAAATGAAGTACCAAGTCAAGTCCAAGTTTCTAGTCTGCACAATCAAACACACCTATAACTCCTGATCGTACAAGGTGATGTCTGCTCAGACTAACTCTGAATCTATTACCTGGACAATTAGGTGTTAATTTGCTGCACACAGATCCATGGACTTGAGTCTGATCCATCTCTAAGTCAGGTCAACACCTCTGGCAGAGACAATATTAAACTAAGAATCAGTGTAGCGCAGCTCTACATGAATGTCAGATTGATTGTCTGTGTTTACCTTGTACTTTCCACTGGTGGAGTAGCTGGTCTTCCACTTGACGGAGTAATACCGGACCTCAGATGCTTTCTGGTTCTTGGTCATGGAGTTGTCGGCCCAGGAGACTCGAACGGAATCCGAGGACAGAGCTACGGCTTGGACTCCTACCGGGGGGATCATGGGAGTGCTGGTGTCTGGCATGGGAGTGGGGTATTTATCAAAGAGGTGGAAGAGGTCATCCTCAGATGGGTCTATGGGGTCTGAGCGGTTAACGGTAACCACAGTGTTTGGGAATAATTAATGAAATCATACAGTGTAATGAATATGTGATAATGAAGGTTTATATGGAGCAATGAATGATAGAAGCATATATTCAGATTAAGGTTGGATTGTGCATGCATATGTGAAAGAAAAAAAGCAAACATAATGAATATATAAGATAGCATGCAAGTTTGAAAATGTAATGCAACGGACAGTCATATTCATTTGAGAGGAGGGAAATATGAGAGGGAGGAGTGGATGGATGAGGAAGTGAAAAAAATAGAGAGAAAAGAGGAGAGAAAAAGATAGTGAGTAAGAAGACAGTAAGAGACAAAAGACTCTAAACAGGGAGTGTAGCCACAGATCCACAGAAGGGGGGGGGCTTAAAGCACAAAACTAAGTGGAGTGAAACTGGTTGAAATCCAACACTTGAGGGTCTAAAAACATGAAAAGTTTTTTATTACTTAAAACTAAGAATGGTTTCCTCTTCCTCTGTAGTGCACCACTACATCAATTGTTTTTTGGAAACTACTGTTTGTGCAGCAGTGTTTTAAGACCCATATTTATTGTTAAGCAACATCTAATGTGCGTGTGCGAAGGCCTTTTCAGCAAATTCCCCAAAACAAAATGTCTATCTGCAAGTGACTGGAGTCCTCCAGTGGCTGTAGTAATTATGACCGGAGCAAAGGAGGAGGTCAGGTTACATTCTCAGCCTATATAGTAACAAAGCCCACATAGAGAGGAGGTCGGGATGGATGAAACATAGACTTTAGACTTTAATACAGGAGTAACTGATTGTTTGAGAGTTTTGGAGATACCAGCTTTTTACCCAGCATAATATTGTTTTTTCAGCCATTATGTCAATTCACAGTCTCGGCTTGTAAAAATTTTAACAAATGAAACCCATCTGTGTGGATCTGTGGCTCCAGACGATCAAAGATGTTGCCTTCAGGTGCTTTCATAAACACTATACATTTCAGCATGTTTTAGTAAAGTAAATAAACAGGATCATGGGAATATATGTGAGATTCAAATTTCAGGTTTGCGTTTACATGTTAATAATTAGCTGTTCCACTGTGTACAAAAATAAACAAAGAGTAACTGCTGACATACAGCACCTGAACGCTTCACGGGAGGGATAAATATGTTTTCAGAACCCGGAAGCTCAGGCTGGAGAAGCACCTGAAGGCAACAGAACATGAAATACACGCTAACAGATGCTAATAGAGAGCTGGAATGAACAGAGTTGAACACACTGAACTGAGGAATAAAATATTGAAGCCAGTCTGCTGATTCCAGCTCAGTATCCTCTGATCTATTGACAGGCAAACCTACTGGAAGCTGAAACACAGTTAGTGACACAGATAAATAAAAATATCAAATAAATACACATCAACTCTGAAGCTAAGAGCACTGTCATCTGGTTCACTGAAAAGTCACTGACATGAATTTCAACTGAGTCCCTATTTTTGGTCTTACGCATTTGATAAGTAAAACAGCCTGCAGGGCAGCTAGAGATGCAGATTTTTAATGCAGGAAAATCTCTGTGAGGTTTGTTACTCCAATAATGTTTCTGATCAAAATTACATGAAGGTAGGAAAATGGAATAAAAAAGAAAATATACCACAACTAAATAAGTAAAAACATCTAGTCAGTGAATAGAATAGAATAATGCAGTAGAATAATACAGTACAACAGGAATAATGAATGGCAAAATCTACAAATATTAAATACAATGTTAAGAATAAATCTGAGAAGAAGGACAGCAGAAGTCAAGACAGGTTCTCTTCTCACTCATTTCTAGAAAACTGAGCAGAAATGAGACCAGAGGAAGCTGATCTCTGTCTCTCTGTGACAGAAAATAGGGTTTTAACATCTATTTTTATCTCTGTGCCTTTAAACACACAGACAGACACATGCACACACAGATTTTGTAAGTGTAATTGGAACAAATCATCTTTGAGTCTAGAGCTGAACAGACCGCTCTCCTCAGGCTCCACATCATTAGTCTTAGGCACTTTAGATATTTAGATTCTTATCCAGCAGGCAGGGCCATCTTGGAGGCGTCTGAACAAAAATAAGAACTATCTTCAGAGACAAGAACAAGGAGTCAACAGATGGGGCACCATTTCAGGAGAGGTTATTTCAGAGGGTGAGAGCAACCTATATGGTCATTTAGGTTGAAACAACCTTTACCTGTCAGGTATCTTGAAAAACTGTGTATAGGTTTACCAAGGAGAACTGGTCCTGTTTTAAATGCGATCTTTTGCACAGTAGTGTGTGTCAAAACTAGACTATCTGAGATGCTGACATCGCAGACTGGTTCAAAGGTTTCACTAGGTTCGGTGTTATGCTTATGAACATCTGTTTCCCCAGTTACAGAGACAATAAACATTTGTCACAGCATATAATGTAATGTGTCTGAGCAATTATAGCAAATTAATGCAAAGTTTCAGGAAAGGTACACAGCCTCTACACACTTGATGTGACATAAACAGTACAGCAAGTGGGTTTGAAGTTGTCAAAATTAAAACCACAACACCAGAATATACTTAACTAAAAACTGTCTAATCACAAAGTGACATGCATGCTTGAATTTGAATTTAAAATTGAATTAAAAAAAAGAAAAAAAATGCAAATTCCAGTTTTATAAAACTGTACTTTTCCGTTTGTTAGATCAGCGTATGATTATGATTTTGGACTCTTTTTTTTTTCTTTTTTCAGTTCTTCCTGTCCATGGAAAATTGGATAGACAGATGGAAAATCAGACTACTTTTAATTCTATCCAAATCTTGGGTGACTTGAAAGGGTGGGATCTAAGTGCCTGGCTCAGTTTGCATCTGATTGGCTAAAGAGGCAACCCAACATCCTGTCTGCTTAAACAGACTACTGATATCGGTGTACTTTATTCCTACTACATGCCCACAGGGCATAGTCGCCAACTAAACTGTCTGTTTCTGGGGTTCTAAAGAGATCCGTAAACACACATGGAGATCTTTAGAGATAAGCAGAGAATTCCAGATGTGGCTGCTGTTTTGACACGGGGGGATGTGTTTGCATACCTAATTAACACTTTCAGGTGCAGCTGCTAGCGCCAGAATAAAGCAGAGACAACCCCCAATCCAGATTATTGAAATTAGCCTATCATTATAACATTGGTTGGCCTCCATCAAAGCCACCTAATGCATGAGGAACTCCCAATATAAATGTCTATATTTTGCATAAATGTTTTGCATGTGTAAATGTGTTTGCATAAATTTTCTGTTTGGTCATCCAGATGTTTTGGTCATCCTGCTCCCTGACTGTGAAACTGTCCCCTGCAGATCGTTTTATCTGACCTCAGGACATCAGCACTCATTTGCAATTAACGCTCAGGATTAAAACAGTCTTTAAAAACCTTTTTCAATAAAGCTCTGCCCAGATCATCTCATTGTGTTTGACAGTATTATACAGTGACAAATAGTAAGGCTGTAGTAGTGACAAATTGACTGAAAGGAAACTGACATCAGTGTATCGTAGTTACACATAGCTGCAAAGATAATCAATCCCTGGCCCCTTTCTTAGAATTTTATAGTGAGGCTCTAATTGAAAACAATTGCCACAACATCTGTAGAAGTACTTTGATCGGTGCAGAGCTTTGGTTTGTGTAGACTACATCAGATGAATCAACAGTATCAGGCAGAGCCTTTGTTTCAGCACAGAGTGAAATGACTGTACGCCTCCAGTCTCTCTCCTTTGCCTTTGCATTAACCCTGACAGAAGATCAACACTTCTAAGGTTATTCCACAAGCAGCTGTGGCTTTATACATATGGAAAGAAGTAAAATCAAAAGAACCTTTAAGTATTCAGTTTACACTAGAGTATGTGGTATTGTGGTGGTTGTTACAAGCAAGAAAAGGTGGAAAAAGTATTTTGATTTTTTTTTTTTTTACTTCAGTAAATGTAGCAGTAGTGAACTGAAAAACCGCTATTACAAGTAAAAGTCCTGAATTCAAACCCTTACTTAAGTAAGAGGATGTATGTTTTTTGAACAATGGTACTTGTCAGTATTTTAATATTATATATTAATTTTAGATGTTATTATTACTGCTGCATTGATGTGCATGTCACATTAAACTGCTGTAGTTGTTAGTATTTTGCTAATTTAAAACTTAAATGCATAGGCTACTTCTGGTCTTAAGCGACACGGGACACCCTGTCTAATTCATTCATTTTGTTTAAGCACTGAAGTCATTTCTCATTTGTTTTTATTAGTGCTCTGGTGTCAAAATGTCAAAAAAAAGATAAAAAGCATTGTTTTTCTAATGTGTTTTTCTAAAAAGTGAATGGGGTCCTGTGCTGTTTCAGTGTTACTATGAGCAATTGCAATTTTATTCATAAGAGAGGTTACTGATGATGAGGTATTAGACACAGGTGCTTAGATCCTGCCCTCTCAAGTAAACCAATGCATGGACACAAATAAAAGCAGCCTGACATTCGAATTTTCTATTTTCCATCCAACATTCCATAGATCTCCATAGGGAATTATTTCTGATATTTCAGATGTCACTTTCAGTTTTACCTCCAAATAAAGTGGTTTAAATCATCTGGACTAACTATTATCTTGTTTCAAACCTGTTTAATCATCTGACTGTTCATGTTTCTGTCCCAGATCACAGTTATAATACGGTATGTTTAAGATCAGGGAAAGATTGTGGTTAAGGCAATTAAACTATGGTTAAGGTTACATACAGAGTACACTACTACCTGCACTGGTACTTGAAGCTAGTACTTGGTAAATTGAGGCATATAATAATTGAAAATGAACTGGGCCACATCAGTGATGCTGCAGAGTGAGTAGTGGTTATTTTAGCTTTAATAACCTGAGACCATAATTCCATTATTATCATAGGTATCAGTTTCACTGGTTTACTGGCTTGTTCATCAATTTTTTTGTGTTTCTGAATTGGCAGGGTGTTATTTGTTTTATATGAGTTCTTGAATTGGTGAATGTGTTTCTTAATTTGTGTATGTCTTCTTCATTTGCATTATTCCTTTTAAATGCATTGTTTGTGTTATCAAAGTGGACGACAGGTTTTCTTCATTTGCTTTTTCTTTCACCTAATTGCTCGTGTTTTCTTGAAATGCTGCGTATTTCTCTCTTTTGGCCACTGTTTGCATTAATAATGAACTATGTAGTGGAAACTACAGCCTCATGAGTTAATGTGACGGCAGCATCACTTCTGACAGATGAAGCAGGTTCGTCCTGTTGTGTCTGCAGTCTAAACCAGACCACTGAGAGAATCAACACTGACATCTAATGTGCTGCTGTTGAAGAGAGATGTACAGCTGCAGGCCAACATGGAGAGAGAGACTGATGAGAGAGAGAAAGAGAGAGAGAGAGAGATTGATGAAGGAGGTGTGTGGAGCTGCGGGGCAAGCTGCAGCAGGCGGTGTCGTGGTTAAACTGGTCGTCCAGCATCACAATTAAGCTCCGCTCAGGACAGAATACAAATGAGGACGCAGGACACGCCTCCTCCTCCTCTTCCTCCCCCTCCTCCTCCACCACACCTCTGCCTCTACTGTCTCCCCTCCCTTCACCCTCTTACATCCCTCCTCCATTTGCTCTCTTTTCTCCATCCTTCCCACATTTTTCTGCACTCCCTCTTTCTTTTCCACTCTCCCCGATCCTCTATATCTTTTTTCCTCCTGCACTCACATACTGTACCCTTGATACCTTCCTCCTTTCTTTCTCTAACCTTCCATTCATCCCTCTTTACTCCCTCACTTCCTCTATGCCTGTCTTCCTCCTCCCTCCACCCTTACATACTGGTCTTATCCCTTCCCTCTCCCTCTCTCTCTCTCTCTCTGCGGTCCTCTAGTCGTTGATTAAATGGGAGCTTGGCGGTTGGTTGAGGATCAGCTCTGTCTCTGCATAGTGCAGGCGACGAGGCGAGGACGAGGCAGTCTATTAACGAGGAGCCCACCGTTAACGAGCCATTTTTTAAAGCTCTCATAAAAAAAACTCTCCAGCAGCCTGCCACCATGAAGTGATGGAGAATTCAGCTTTTCCTAGCATGACAAGACAGGAAGAGTGGTATCTGTGTCACTGTTGATGACCTTGTCTCAGGTTATCAACTCTTGACTGTCACACTACAACTCCATGTATGTCTCTAGAGAGCTCCAGATCAGTTTACATATCTCTACGGAGCTCTAAATGTGTTTGACAATCTCTTTAAAATTCCAGATAAGTCCAGGCATACCTTTTCAATCCATGCATCTATGTATATCTGTATGTCAGTGCAGATGTGTATATGCAATGCTATAGAACCCCAGATATGCGTATCTATTTCTACAGAACACCAGATGTGATTACATATCGCAACAGCCCTCCAGATGTGACTTAGCATTTCTATAGAACCCCAGATGTGTTGACATGTTTCTGCAGAACTCCACATTAACATACACTGACCACAACACACCTAAACGATATTGTGGATCAAGTACACCCCGCCATACCAACTGCACTTACTGTAAGGCAGTAACCTCCCCCTGCAAGACAGTGTGCCCCGTCACACTGCAAAAACTGCTCAGAAATGACGAACACAACAAAAAGATCAAGGCATTGACCCAGCCTCCAAACTCTCAAGATCCCATGATAAAAATAAGCCACATCCTTGGAAGACCCACCCCACAACCCACAGGATCCACTTCCAATGTCCCAGCGTCAGACATCACAGGACAAACCCATTGGTCCAAAGTATGAGAGAAATAATAATATGAGGCAGGTGGTTATTTTTAAACAGTAGTCCTCTGTTTTGATACTTGTTCAGTCAGATTTTCTAGAGATGGATATCCATTTTAGTCCAGTAACTATTACCAACCCTGTTGACTTCACACATCCACATCAAACGCTTCACTAATTCCTAAAATACCTTAACGACTATACAAAAAATACCCTTGTTGTAAAATCCATTTATATTTGTTGCCAGCTGTCCAACATGAGTTGTCTTTATATTGTCTTCAAATATTTTACTCAATGGGCCATGTTTCCTGATCTTTATAGAGCTCTGCACTTCTCTTTCCCAAGATGCCACGAGGGGGGTGGCTCAGTTCATTCTAAAATGAACGACGAGTGATCTGGCAGAGCCTTTATCGAGCTGATATCGTGTAGACTGATACCTTTGATGTTCACTATGAACATGGAACCTTACAAGGTGTTTCAGCAAAACACCAACTGTAGAAGATTAATAAATCACTGTGCTGAGTCTCAGTCTTTCTTTCTTTCTTTGTTCTTTCTTTCTTAAACCCATGTCTCTCCTCCTCTTCTCCACTGACATACCCTCAGTCCCATCTCTTTTCTCTCCTTGCTGTCATTTATCTCTCTTTTTCTGCCTCCCTCCTCTTTCCATGAGCTTGCATTAAAGTCCATCAAATGTCTCTCTTTCTCCCTCTGCCCTCTTCCTTTCCTGACCAGCTGTTTCTCTTTTTGGAATCCGTATCCAACCCTCATCTCCCCTCTTTTGTTATTCTTCTTCATTTCTCCTTCCTCTCTTAAAGAAACCTCCATCAAAGATAACAAGTGTCAGTTAAAAATTATTTTAGTTTGAAAAGTTTTGCCATGAAAACATCCTGTAATGATGGTTATGAAACTGTGGTGAACTAAATGGTCTCTGCTGCGGGTTGTTCCTGTGACTATCATCCCATGATGAGGGTTGAAAAACCTCAGAAATGTGGCGTTTTTATGAGAGTAATAAAGGATTTATGTCAGCTGCAGCTGCAGGGTGAGCAGCGGAGGGTCGGCTGTTTAATTCATAAGATGAAACTTGGCTGAGAGTTGGATGTGTTTCATTTATCTCACTTCTACAGCTCATAGTCTGCAGGAAGAGCTAATGAGTCACGCACATGCACACTGCACACGCACACACATACAGGAACCGCAATGAGTGTAACCCATCATACACAGACCATAGGCTATATTCACATTTACCTACAGTTCATATGTGTAACACACACAGATGGACTGTGACTGATGTGTGAACAGTTTCCTCAGTATAAATATTTCAGGACTCAGTGCTGCTGGATTCAGACCAAACTGTTAGTGTCACTTTAAAATCTTAATCAAAGCTTCAACTACAAACTTTTTCACGTCCTTACAACTATAAACTCACATACAACTGGGAGAGACAATACATACAGTACTCTAGCACATCCACACTGCTCAGCCAGCCACAACATTAAAACCTTTAACTGGTTTTAAATAATACTGCTACTGCTAAGCATACTGCTACCAATAAAGGTGCCGCTTAAGCTACTGCTGCTACCACTGTCGCAACCCAGCACCTAATATTGCTACTGCTTTTTATTGCTATGTACTTACAAAACACTAATATGTTGAGGACAACTGCTACATCAACTGGTAGTGCTGTCTGCTACCACTGCTACTAGTAGCGTAACTGCTACTATACTACTGCTAATAATAATATTAATGCTCCTTCTATTTCTAGTACTGCTTTTTGACCTAATCCTTCTTCTGCTAATATTAATGTTAAGATCCCTATCACTAATACTTCTACTACAAGTAGCCTACAGCTGATAATACTGCTGCCAGTATAAGCACAACTGACGATGCTGCACATTACACTTTTCAGTTTTATATACTGACATTGACACAACCTTTTGGGCTGATATGGAACATGTTATTACATCTGCTACATGTCACGCTGTTGTATGTGAACACATCACCACTATACTGTAAACACAGATTACTGTGATTACTATCAGCGTCTTGTGTATGATCCTACCTGTCAGAGATCGAGTGACGGCACTCTCATACAGAGGAACTCCCTCTCCAGCATTATTGAATGCCTTCAGGGAAATCACATAATGCGAGCTTGGCTCTGAGAGAGAGACAGAGAGAAAGAGAGAGGGAGAGAAAGACAGTGATTTAAAATGATTTTTAGTAAATACAACAGTACAGTACATTATCATTTGAATATGTAACCTTTCCCACTTTGATAGTGAAATGGCAAAAGTTGTTTCCTCCAGGTTTTGGAGGATTTGACATCTTTTTTTTTCAGTCCTGACCTCACTTTATCACACAAAGACAGCAGAGGACTAAAGATGTATGAGTTGATTGTCATGCAGCGGCTCATCCTGCCATCGCTCGTCACTCTTGATATGATGATGCTGCATGTTCTCTCCTTGTGGCGTCAAACGCTCACATCAGTTAAACAAACACGCCTGCTCCGCTCCCCAGACGCCTCGCCACATGAATTAATGATCACCATGAATTATAAATGTCGGGTACATATGTGCACTCGCTCCCATGTGTGCATACGACACGATAGCTGGGTTTTATTTTTTCATTACTACTCTATTATGAGACCTGAGACAGGAATTTTCATCTGTGCATGAAAATTCACCCAATTTGTTATTGTCTTCTTTGGCATGCAAATTGCTTGTTGTGGTCGCTGGAGAGGATGTTTTCTCTTTTTCAACCTCTCACAATTAGATTTCCACCTCAAGCAGCTTTCTTATTAAATTCCTTTAAATTATTGATTGTAATTAAATGGGGGATTTCATCATCATAATGAATTAATGGAACAGGGGAGCTCTGTGTCAATATTGGCACTTTGTTGGCTGAGGCATGCTGGGTATGTTTTAGATTCAGTGAGTTAAAACGTGAGCACCTCCAGCAGTAAATAAAAAGATTCAATATTTCTCCACCAGAATTTAATTCTGGTCAGAGTGAAGAGGGCTTTGAATTAGAAAATATGATACAGTGGAGCAGCTAGCTAGATAAATAAAATCCAAATAATCATAAAACTTTCTTTTGGTCACAGTGACCTTTTGACCTTTGACAACCAAATTTTAATCTTGGCAGTTGCCAGCGTGGAGGCATGATAACCAAAAGCAAACCCAAACCTGATGTGAGCTTGATACTTGACACAACAAAATGGCCCAAACCCGACTTGAGTCTGTCCATCACTGACTGACAGGCAGTTTTATTTTATCTTCTGAGGTGTCTAGAAGCCACTGTGAAACTCTAACATCTGCTTAAGTAATGCCTGAATTATCTAAATGACCTAAAAGACTAGAGTCCATTGATATATGTTACATATTAATTCATCTCATTGTTCCTAGTACAAACATTTTGTGACTGTACAATGCTGGTGAAGAGTGGGTTGTAAGAGCTTAAAGCTATAATAAACAAAATACAGTTACTTTGTTTCAGCACAGTCAGTGTCTGGAAAGCTGGTAAAATGATGCTTATCCATCAGAGGCGTGTCCCAGCGTAGCCTACCTAGCAAGTGATACTTTTGCTAATGTAAGTGCAGCAGATCAGTTGACCACTGTAAGATAAATTTAAGTTACTATCGTTTTTCTCTTTTTTTGTATTAAGTAAAGCAATAATGCAACATAAATCAGACTTTGTTAGCTAGCTAGCTAGCTACTCCCCTTGCTTGCTTTGCTTGTGCTAAGCCTTTTGGACTTGCTTCTGCACTGAAGACATAAAGATGGAACTAATCCTCATCTCCTCATTTAACTCTGGATCTGTGGGTGTCCGCTGGCTCTGTTTCCTACACAACCGTCCTCACCCAGGTTTTCGATGGAGTAGTATCTCTGCTTGCTGTCCACCCTAACCGTCTCGGCATAGGGACTTCCCACTCCGTAGCCAATGATGTAACCCCGGACCAGGATGTTGGGGCTGAGGGGTGGCGTCCATGACATGATGATGCTGTTGGGCAGCGGCCTCACGTGCAGAGAGCTGGGCTGGTCAGGTACCTGACTCTCTGCAAAAACACAAACAATATAACATTACAACAAAGTAGAAGATAATAGCGTGGTTGTAGTTCTTAGGACTCCTAACCTCAGTATTTCTGTTGTCCTGGCTACATGCTTGGTCTCAACCACCAGCAGTCAAAAGCTAACCCTGTCTGCAGCTGCAGTAGCAGGTATTTAGAGCCCCTTTAGCTAACAGATGCTAACCCTGTTAGCTGTGTATTAAACCCTAATAAGCCCTGACACTTTGTGTTATTCCTCAGCATCAGATTAGATCAGATTAGCGTGATCTTGGTCCTGGGGGGGGGGGACGTTCCATATCCCTTTATTGAGTGATAATCCATTGAAATGAGATTTGCGTCTCCCTCTGTCCCAGCCTGTAAACACAGTTAGCATGGATGTGTTTGTTTTTTATCTCGGGAGCTTCCTGCTGACCAGAGTGTCCTCCTGTGAGCTTCAGCCTGAGGTCAGCTTTTCTAATTATTCTGATAGAAATTATGGGGTGACAAAACTCAAAGAGCTGGCAGCTCATTTGTTGGTTGTTGTTTTTATTTCTTTCTTTCTTTCTTTCATTTTTACTTTCTTCCTTCTGTGAAATAATATGTTCCCTAGATAAACCATTTGCTGACCTCATCTAAAGCCTTGTTGGTATTTGAAACTGTCCTCCCGTTACATAACATTTCATGATTCTTCCAGCGTTCAAGGTGCCTGCTTACTGTCTTGTATATTTTGGAATATGTCATTTACAGCACCTGATGGTGATGCCAGACACTTTACTGCAACATTGTCCAAGGATTTATTTGAATGTGGGCAGTATGGCTTGTGTGGGCATTTACAATGTAAATTGAAAGAAGCAGAGGAAGGGAGAGTTTTATAGGCAAGCTCTTATATTTGAAGGCAAAAGTAAAGAAGGAAAACCCCTGAGTATCTTTTCTTCACCAATGTTTGCTATAGAAATGGAATTTAATCCTTTCATACCTTTGCTTAGCAAATGTAACTGTGATATCCAGAGTCTGTCTATCTACTGTACCATGTGATAAACCACCTATTAGATGTCACTGCTTAAAAATGATAGGTGGGGGCCTTAAAGTAAAGAGTTACCTTTTGAATATTATTTTTATTATTTGTTGTCATTTTTGATGATCAACAGCAAATTTCATGGACATGCAACTTACATTTCCCTCTTTTCCTTCCCCTTTGTCTTTAAATTCTGCCTCCTCCTTTCCAGCCTGCCACCCCTTCTCTCCCCATCCAGCCCTCTCCTCCCTCCCTTCTCCCCTGAGGCAAATCTTGTCTCCATCCAACAATCTTAGACCTTAACTGGTTAAATATTTATGTATGTGTTGGGACACTGACGGTATTAACATGCTGTTGTACAGATCACTGCTACCACACACACATTCACTGTGCTTACCATCCAGGTCGTTCTCTGGTGTCTCAGCAGTGTACCAGTCACTGGCTGGACCTGTTCCATTGGCTGTCATGGCTGCTACCTGGAAACTGTACTGACTGCCTTTCTCCAGACCTGGAAAGAGACAACTGACATTTAGCTACTTTAATCATTTATATGCTAACTCTACATATGTTTGCCTATGCTGCTATGAATATACATGCAGTTACCATAGCAACAGCTCTAACAATAATAATAATATTACTGACGAAAAGAAACAGACAAAGCTGATGATTCCAGGAGTGTAAATTCCTCACTGAACATTTCTTTGTACCAGTATCCTCACAGACAAACAGGAGTGTCCTGGATTATACTATAGACTATACTTCAGAGTTAAGTGATGGTCAGAGGGTAGAAAGGTGTTCATCTTCTCAACCGACTAATCAGGTTTTCTCTATTTGTAAGATTTATTCTTTAGACTGGCTTTTTCTCTATAGTAATAGCTGAGGTTTCAAGGGTATTGGATTTAGAGTCAAAAACTTTTGAAGGACCTGGACCTAATGGTCTTGATTTGAGATTAGACCTAGACTAGAAGCTTCGTCCACTTATTGAATGTTTCAGAAATGGAGTCTGGACACAGTATTATATCCTTAACATTAACCTTTTTGTTTTTCTGTTAGGCTGTGTCAGTTCCACATAAAGTCTGTAGAAAGGCCAGAGAAAGTCATGATCAGATTCCTCCTCCCCTGAGGATGAACCAATTAGATTTGATCACACAACCTTTCCTGTGGTGCTGCCCTAAGGCAATCCCGCCTCCTAGAAATTAAATGGACTGTACTTGTATAGCGCTTTTCTAGTCGTATCGACAACTCAAAGCGCTTTACATTACACCCACATTCACCCATTCATACACACATTCACACAGCGACTGTGACAGACTGAACTGCAAAAGCGGGGTGGCACAGTGGAGCAGTGGTAGCACAGCAACAAGGTTATGGGTTCAAGCCCTGGTTCGCCCAGGGCTTTTCTGTGTTGTATGATTGAGGCACTATATTTACTAATGGCAGTGGAGTCACCAGGAGGTGGTTTAGGTGGATATTAGAAATACAAAGCACATGACTATGTCACCAGAGACCTGAGTTCACATCCAGAGTCCCATCTGTGGTTTAAACACTTTGGTTAAGAATGGAAAATAAAAAACATAAAAACCAAAACATAGAAATGTGCAGTAATACTTGATGGCAAATGAAAATAAATTGTATGTGAAAATTTTACTGGTGTGTTCAGTATCTATCTATATATATTACACTGTCATTGTTTTCCTCTATTAATTTTGTTAAATCAATTATTGTTTTCCAACATGCTGGAAGCGTAGAGCCCAAAGAAGTCGCATTTTCAGTTTGAACCCACCGACCTTAGCTCCAGTTTTTGCTAAAATAATGAGCCAGCAAACAGACAAGGCTGAACTATCTGGGTTTAATTTGGTGAACTGGAGATGTTCTTTTGTAATTTTTAAGTCTACCATGTGGTGTAAACTTAAGAGTAACATTAAAGTGTTAAGAATAAATATTAAATGTGTTATCCTTTAATCTGCCCAGTGTGGCTGCAATTTTTTATTTTCTCTGTTGAAATGCAGTTTTTTTTTTATTCTCAGTAAGTAAAAAGGGGTGATTATTGCTGACAGCAAGGCTTGCAGCAAGCGGATCAGATTCAGCACACACACACACAAACACCTGTCACTGGGGAATGAATTCCTGCGCGGGCAGACAGATGAAGATAACCATCAGTGTGAAATAATGAAAAGGAAGATCACTTTCATTCAAATCCTGCAAACCTCAATCTGAAATTATAGCTGGTGGCAGTTAGAATGCAGACACACACACATGCACACACACACAGACAGGCAAATGCTGATTTATTTTCAGTGAAGAAGAAAAAACACATGCCACTCACCAACATGCACACACATTTCCAGACACACTAAAACACAGACACATATTGAGGATTTGAATCTACTCTTTGTCTCTATTTGAATATTCACACTGGACGACTTTGTCAGCCTCAGGTAAAATTCAGTGAAAGCATTTCTCTATCCTTACACCCCCTCATATGGAATCTACAGACATTACATTTTGGCATTTTTTATAGTTTGGACCTTGGAATGATTGTAAAAACAAAGAGACCATTTATACGGAATTAATTCGGAAGAGAAAATGAGGGCAATAATATATTATTATATATATAATATATAATATATTGTTGTTGTTATTATCAACGAATCTCATGAAAAGACCAAGTGATCTTACTAACAACTGTGTCTGCGCATAAAAATCCTTATATACCTTCTCGCTCTGTAGCATAGGGCTACATTGCTTAAAATCTATTCAAGACTAACTAGAGCATTAATTGTGTATTAATCCACTGCTGAAAATAGTCCCCAACAAATGCACTATGTCTTCTTGTTTGAGTAAAATTTGATAAAACCTGCAGTGCCTAGCTGTTTTAGGAAATGACTACACCTTTTTAAAAAAAGGAAACTTCAAGAATCTAAAGTAAATGACTTGAACTTCCCTTTGCCAAGCCTCACCTGTGAACAGGTACCAGAAGTTGTTGGGTTCGATGGCCTCTTGGTCTCCACGCCGTCCAGTCTTCCTGTATTTGATCTTGTAGGCAGTGATGATGCCGTTCTGGGCACTGCGGACAGGTGGCTGCCATGACACTTTGATGCTCTGAAAGACAATTAAGATGGAGAAGAATATAAGCTGCAAAACAATCTCTGACTAAGGACAATAATGGATTATGAGGCGACGAGCCCCTGGGCACAGACAAGAAAACGGCCCAGCCCCTATAGGAGGAAGGCCCTCAAACTGAGAGAGGCTGTGGTGGTTTTGTATGATTTGTGATTGTTTTGTGTCTATTTGTGGTTGATGAAGTATTTTTGTGAGTTTGTGAGAGTATTTTGTGAATTTTGTTTCAAATTTTACTTTATAAAATTGTGGAAATATGCGAGTTATTAAATGATCCTTAAAAAAATAACTCCGATCAGCAGAGAGGCCCACCTGACTTCTGTTGCTTTTCTGTTTTTGTTCAGATGAGTCTGATATTGATCTATGCTGTGTACCACAAAGAGATTAGTAGGGTTATCTATCTGTCTTTGGGCTTATCTCAGGTTTGGTATCATGAAGCTGGCTTGGTTTTAACCAGGTTGGGTCACCATGGTGACCTGTGCTGCATGGCTAAACTACAGGCTAAATCTGTAAACCTGTAATCACAGATCACTGACCAATCAGATCACTGGAAACATCATGTCCAGCCATCAGTCCTATAGTATCATCACATGTACAAAAAGGTTTACAGTGAAATGATGAATAATAAAGTGCAACAGATATTTTCATACATTGGTAGAATCATGCTGCTGTTCCAGACTCTCCATGTCTTCCAGAGCTTTTAATAAACAGAGGGAGAGTTTACCAGACTAAATAAATACATAGTGATGATTAAAGCTGCATTTTAATTGCACAAGATTCTGTCATTCCCAGCAGGATGCCTGGCAGTTTTGATGCTTCTGCAGTCTTATTCCATTAACATGAGGCGACTTTGTGATGATAACAAGAAATAAAAACTCCTCTGTTCTGTTTTATTAGAAAAGTAATCCACACTGTTCAGTATTTCCTAGGATTTTAAATACAACATTTCAATCAGACATGAGCTAATTTCTCCTCCATCACATATTCAGAATAGTTTGTTCATCATTCTGATGATGTCACTCCTCATTAACAGTTCTGCCTCTTTTATGTGAACATACTCAGAGCTGGATAGTTAATGTTAGGCTCAGTGAAGCCAGATAACCTCAAGAAATCCAGAATAAGATAAACCTGCCTCATGATACAGGCCCCTGGTGTCTGTGTCTTTCTGTTCTGATTGAATTACTGATGTAAAAAGCTCTGGTAGTCTGAATTTCACTGTGTGTTTGTGTGTGCACCAGGGTCTATATGTTGCATATATTTCAATGTGTGTGTAACTGTGTGTGTTTGTGTGTTTGTTTGGGTGTGTGTTGCATGAATTTTAATTGCTTTATTTGCATGTTAACAACCCACCTCTGACACACACACACACACACACACACACACACAGCAGATGTTTGCTCGGCCCCCAGTGTGCTCTGCTCTGTAAGGCAGCTGCCATCAACCATCCTACTGATAAAACCCAATGTGTGTGTGTGTGTGTTATGTGGGCATTAATGAATGAAGATTAATGAATTGCATTACATTTTTAAAAGGATCTCTGTTGCATCAAACTCTCTTCCTCTTTTTTTTGTCTTATCAAGTAGTTATAATAGTTAGTAGTTGTGTAGTTGTAGTAGTAGTGGTTTAGTTAGGTTGCATGATAACAAAAGCAGCCAAAATAATGTCAGTTTGCTCTAAGCAGTGTCAGTGAAACAGCTGTAAAACAATGACAGACACTGACAATCTAAAATGACTCTTTATATGAACAGAATCTGACCCATGAAAAACTATTGCAGTGATTTTGGTTCATGTGTCTGTGGCATAGTCAGACAGAGAGGCCAGAGGGGAGGGAGTCTCTGGAAGCCTGAAAACCTTACACAGCGAAGGTGTTTAGTGAGCAATTGTCTCATAGAATAGGTAGAGCATGATCTTGGAACATGGTATTCCACTCATGTCCAGGTGGTGTTAACATGCCGAGAAATATGAAAAACAGCAAGAAAGAAACAGACGTTATTATTGAGATTATCTGAGATTACAGACTATTGTTGCCTGTTCATTGTAACACTTGGTCACCAGTTGTGATGTCATTTATATCACTGTTTTAAACATTTTTCTGTTAATTGATTTTGTAGCTGACCTCACACTGTTGGACTGGGTGACATGTTCCTTCCTTTAATACAATGAATATCATGGTTTATTTTGGGTCAGTCCCACATGCACCATCCTGCTACTCGGAATACTCATTAGAAAAAAAAAAAAAAAAACATCATTAATCTGCCACTGAAAATAGTTCCCAAAAAATGGACTCTCCTTCTTTAGAACTACAGTGAGCAGCTGATTTAGGAAATTACAAGGCCTTATTTAGACAGTAAGTCATCATCAGTATGATGAATCACTGGGTTTGGGGGTCAGAACCACAGACAGGGTTGGGAGGTCACAAACTTCCAGTGTTCAAAAATCCAACCACACTGAGCTATTCTGAGCAACAGCACGGATTGAAGTTGATCGTCATTTCATACAAAACATGCACAGCTCAGAACCAGACAGCCACTTACACATGTACAGATTGTTTCACACACATTCATGCATCTGTTGTTGTCTGTGTCATATTAACACACACACACGCGCGCACACACACACACACACACACACACACACACACACACAGAGTGAGGTGTGTGTATCCCTCCATCAGCTGTGGTGTAAGTCATCGGGCCAACGAGCAGTTTAAATATTCAGCCAGTGTTACTGTGACTATGGCCACAGAGGAATTCATTAACATTTAGCTGCACCTGTTCCCTCTGCTGCTCCTCATCCTGCTAATTGATTACAGCAGAACTGATTACTGAGAGGGAGGGGAGGAGAGGCAGAAGAACGGCAGGAGAGAAAAGGGAAAAATTAAATAAATGTGCGTGTCGGCCAAATTCCTCCATACTCTCGCTCTCTCTCTCTCTCTGGCCAGGCGTCACCATGCACTTCATTAACTAATTAACCACTTTAACAGGACACAGTTGGATGTGAGGTCTCCATGGAAACAATACAGAAGTTACATTCATTTTGGAACAACTCCCACAAAGACATAAAGAGGCAAACCATCCATGAAGGAGGACAGCACCATCACCAAGTCTCACCTGGAGGTGAACACTCTCCAGCTACATGAACAACAACAACAACAACAACTACTGCAACCTTCCTTGGATCTCTTCATTAGACTATTAGTACAACAAATAATATGACTGTGCATACATTTATCTTCATGAAATCTAGCATTATAATTACAATATTGTCTGCTGTAGCGATTACTGCTGCAACTACTGTTACTACTGATACTGCTGCTGCCTTTATTACGGCTGCTACTAATGCTATTGCTATTCAGTACTATAGCATTTCTGTTTATATACAACTAAACTGCAACAGCAAATACATTGTAGGAAATGCAAATGAGGCCTGTAATAATAATATATACTGTATATATAACTGTGAGCACCCGCGCTACTTGTACTGCTTCTGTATTTTGTCCATTAACTAACTGAACAATCTAATCCCATTTTTCTTTTGCCGGAAGTGAAGTATGGTGGAATTATTTATTTCAAAGTGTTAGAGAAACTAACCTAACATTACTATTCATCTCCATACCTCAGACTTTTACCTTGTCTGAATTTTCAGATGTGTTTGTCTTGCTAGAGACTGCCCTCAAAGTGAACCACCTCACTGGTTAGCATCAGACCTATATAGTATGTTATTAATTGAAGCCCACTCTCCACCTGCTCCTAACGAACCAGCTGAACCACAGACTGCTGTGTTCATTAAGTTGTTCAGTTTCATCTCCTTTTAGCCACTGACTGAACCAAATAGGCTCAGCGGATCAATTAAGCTGGTTTCAGATGTATCTTCTTTCCATGTGTGGATTAGAGGTGAGGTGGCCTCAGGGTCCACTGTAACACTGAATCATTCTGCTGTTTTTTTTCTGTCTGAGTGGAGCAGAAAATGTCAGGAGTGGAAATCACTTCTGCAGCTGCTTTGTATTCAGATGTAGCCTATGTTGTAAAGCAGCAGGGCAAGTGAAGCCATGGCCTTGTTCGCTGCTTTCAAACAGATGGAGAACCTCAGTCTGTTTGAATTTTTCCTTAGAGGACACAAGGAAAATACAAGGAGGTCTGCAGAAAGCTGATGATGATGACACTGATAATAAGTACTGATAATAACCAGAACAGAAGTGATAGTGAGGCATGTCTGAGGGAAACTTAATGAACAGGATACTAATATTGAGTAAGGCCTCTCTTCGCTCTCAGTACAGCCTCAGTTCTTCATGACATGGATTCCCCGAGATGTTGGAAACATCCCTTTGAGATTCTGGTCCATGTTGACAAGACTGAATCACATAATTTCTGCACATTTGTCAGCTGCACATTCATGCTGCTAAACTCCCATTCTACCACATCTCAAAGGTGTTCTATTGAACTTTTGCTTTGTGACATGGAACATTATCATGCTGGAAGTAGCCGTTAGAAAACTGTAAATTGTGGCCATAAAGGTATGCACGTGGTCAGCAACAATACTCAGATAGACTGTGGCATTCAAACTTCAAATTATACCTCCGTCAACCAGTCAAGTTGTAGTTAACTAGCATGCGTATTCTTGAGATATGGTCAGAAACATGGTTTGTGCAGTCACAGTGACCTTGACCTTTGACCACCAAAGTCTAACCAGTTCATCTTTGAGACGGACAACATGGGAACATCCTTTTGGTAGCACGGAGCAATAATAAACTAGGACATGCTGCACAGACCAACAAAATCAAGGTAGGATGTGCTAGTTATGGGAGTGAATATGATGAAATTGCTGCTTCTCTGACGAGTTGATGACTGTCACCCTATGATGATGTCAGTCATGTCATCATTGTGGAGGTCTATTTACAAAGTAATGGTGTCATACACCACCTGTGTGTGTTGTCCTGTAAAACTGTTTGGTGACTGATCAACCTTCAAACTCATAGATCTCTTTCTCAAACTGGACTTTCTAGCCCCAACAGAGTTTTTTCTTTAACAAGGTGCTGTTTTCAGTCTTAAGCAGCATTACTTAGGTAAATGTAAAATACTGTGTCATGAGTAACATCAAAACTTCTGTGCACTGATGGCATCTGATGCCTAAGTGTAGGGACAGTAAGTGTAGGCAGGTCACAGAGCTTCAGTTGTCTGTGTACTTTTTCACTGAGGCAGAAACGATGAGATGGGGTGAGACAGGTCTGTATTTGTCAAGACAGCAGTCAGAAACTAAATGTGGGAATTGTAGTTCTTATAAAAGTTTGCCTCCTCGCATGAATCTCCTGCTTCTTCCTCCTACTCTGCACACAAAGGAATTATTCAGAAACTCCTGTGTTGGTGATGCAGGACAGGTGACAGCACTGGTGCATTTCATTTAGCAGTACAGTCAGTATTATTGTATTTCCAGCTGTACTTTGACTGTTTGTGCTGCTGAGCAGTTTGTCCAATCGATGAGTGAGAAAGCTCTGAAGAAAAACAAAACTTTAAACTGAAACTGGAATTAATTCAGTGGGTTTCTTTATGTGGGGCTGCAGTGTGAGAGCTGCATACAGAACACCTCATCCACCCTGTGACCTCCACACAAACACACACATACACACACACACACACACACACAGGGCCAGGTGAGTAAACACTCCCTGAATTCAATCTGTGATTGTTTGTTCATGTCCTCTGGGTGAGAGCTGCAATCACATTGAATGTGTGTGTGTGTGTGTGTGTGTGTGTGTGTGTGTGTGTGTGTGTTAATGTCTTCTGGGTAAAAGGAGCAATCACATGGAGGGCAGACTGTCTCTATTTGTTTTGCAATACAACATGCAATACCATGCTGCACCATGCAGTGTGTGTGTGTGTGTGTGAGTGTGTGTGTCTATGTGTGTGCATTCAGGAAATAAGCAGCTGCTTGGTTTTAGAACAATATTAGCAATACTCACACAGGTGTGAGCAGTTGGTTTTCTGTGTGCACAGAAAGTGTTTATAAGGATTTTCCAGAGACAGTTAAGCCACCGTCTGTGATCCAATTATAAATTACACTGCCCAGAACTTCAAATAAAGTGGAAGCTGCTGTCACTTTTAATGTAATGACAAACAGCACATGACAACAACGTGTAAGTTATGTGGGGTGGGTGGGGTGTTTGTGTGTGTGTGTGTGTGTGTGTGTGTGTGATCAGAGCTCAGCTGTGTCATTCTCTGTCCAATAAGGAGTCTCAATGAAGTGGGCGGAGCCTCGTGTGATGTTCGAGGGTGAAATGGAGCCGATGAATGACAACAAACTGATGATTATGTTTCTGAGGGTGCAATCATCCTGTTACCACGACAACTCTGTGCAAAACATTGGAGTGGGGGAACCTGATGATTAAAGGTAATTATCTGCTGTTCAGTGACATCATCACAGGTGTATCACTGAGAGAGATGGCGCAGGGAGGACATGTGGTATTTTATGTCGTAAGACTAATATACTGAATGGATGATTTCACAAAGTGTGAGATCTGAGATCTGAAGTGGATGAAAGAATGAACTAAGTGTCTGAGTGAATTCAGATATAAGTGACTGTCTGATGCCATGGATGAATGAAGGAGAGAATAAACGACTAAACTGGTCAATGAATTAATTAATAAGGGAAAAAAATGAATGACTAATTAAGTGAGTAGGTAAATGAATGAACAGCTGAGTGACAGGATGATTGAACTAAATAAATGAATGACATAATTAAATGAGTGAGTGAGTGAACATGCAGTATGTGTGATTAAATTAATGAAAGGATAATTACTGTATGTGTGTAGTTTCTTTTCTGTTTTTTTGGTTTAAAATCTTTAATGTACACTAGAAAATGCCAAACATATCAAACCCTGTGTGTGTGTGTGTGTGTGTGCGCGCGTGTATGTGTCAAAGTTCAAACTGGCTGAAACTTTTAAAATCAAAACTTTTTTCTTTCCTCTGACACAGTAAAGGTCATGTCCAGCAGCTCTTCGTGGATCACAAACTTTCCCGAAATCACTCTGCAGCCAAACTGCAGCCAGTGAAACTGCGTTATTGCACAATGTTAAAACTAAAATCCTATTCTATTACAGTAATAAAAACCCCAGAGGACATTCTGTACTGTCATTAGATTTTACAGAAATAACCAGGACTGAACTCTGAGACTGGAGAATTATTTTTATCCATTTTAATCGCTAAAAATGTCTTTTCTGTTTATTTACTCTGTCCTATGACTGGAATCACTGGGTGCTGAGGTTTAAAGATTACCCTTGGCTGTGTGTTCTGACAGTTCGGCCATTTGCCGTCAGCACAGTTGGACCCATGAAAGAGAAGAAGATAACACTAGTTAGAACTCTTTATTTTGTCTAAGGAGTGATAAACACAGCACTGAGTGCGCACGAACCACTGATGACTGTCCTGATGCTGAAGACACTGAAAAAACAAAACCCACTGACAAACTGCTTCTAAGAGGCTGTATAGAGAACTCAAACCTTATCTTAAGAAATAAGGAAGCTGTCAACACACTGGAGTCATTTTACTGATGTCTTCATTTTTCACTGACTGCTCATGGAACCAGAGAAAGAACCAGATCAGAGAACAGTTATGTCCTTCTGCCTCCATTAGGCTTGAACAGACAAGGTAGACCTTGATACCATATTTTAGAATAACTTCAACGGTCATATTTCTTAGTGAAAGTGAAAATACACTTAAATGATTGAGTATATAGTAAGTAAATACATGGATAAGGGAGATCAATTTGTGACAGTAAATGAATGTATTTTGGCTGTATTCTATATAGAGTGAAAATATGTGAAAGGATGATGAATATATGAAGACCAGAGTGAATTATGGTTTGTACAGCCCCCTCACAGTGAGGAGCTAAGAGTTTTCATAATGGACTGTGTAAAACCTCCTTTCATGTGCTCAGAAGTTAAATGAACACTTCACACTGAGCTCAGCTGGACCCTTCACTGCTGGTTCTTTTAATGAATGTTTAAATGAGTCTCCAGGTTCTCCAGACTAACACATGTGATTCCTGCAGAGACCCATCGGGAGGTTTAATCGCTCCAATGGGAACTCTTCCAGAGGCAGCTTTTTGAGCAGTAGTAGAACCTAAAGTTTGGAAATGTTCTGGATGTTCTCAGAATCCACTCCTGATCCTCACTCTGACAGCCAGAGAGACAATGACCCTGACTGGACTCTCTGGAGAATTCTGGAACTGACATACTGTAAACTCTGGCTGTGTGTTCAACCAAGCATTCAACAACACACTCTCACACACACTTTGACAGTAACGCTCCACCGACTGGAGGAAAGTTGAGGAAATGTCAGATTTGTCTGAAAAGTTGGTTTGACAGCAGATACTTGACAAGAGCAGAGAGATTCACATTTTCTCCTTCAGAAACAAGCTGCAGAGAAACTGACAGAGGCTGGACCCACACACACCCGCACACACACACACTCACAGAAAGTGTGCATGACTGGTAATTAAGCAGTGAGCAGGATGCTGCAGGAGTTCAACACAGTTCAGAGTTCACATTCAGTTTTTTTTCTGGATTTTGCCATTAATAAACAAAATGTCTGCTGCAGAGTTGTTATGTTTTAATATATCTACATTGTATCAGGCCCAACTGAGCAAAAAAAATACCAGCGTTTTTACTGCTGATGCCTCTAAAATACTCTGACACTTTTATATTGCTCCATATGTAACATTTAACCAAGACATTTTATAAGCCCCACCTACACCCCAGTGTCCACCTGTAGCTGTCTTGCCTGATCTGATCACAACTGGACAGCTGTAAGTACGTCAGTTCACACTTGGCTTTTGAACATATCTCCACATACAATACTGTGCAAAAGTTTTAGGCACTTTAGATGTTTTTGCTCCTATCCTTCATCAGTACCATCGGGGGGGTGTCTGATCAGTCCCAGATTAAATCTGCAGCGGGACAATGAGTCCAAACACACAGTCAGCATCATAAACAACTGTCCTCAGAGACAAGAAGAACAAGGAGTCCTGCAGTAGATGGTCTGACCCCCACAGAGCCCTGATCTCAACATCATGGAGTCAGTTTGAGTTTACACAAAGAGACAGCAGACACTGAGACAGCCTGAATCCACAGAGGAACTGAGGCAACGTCTCCAAGCTGCTGGAACACACTACCTAAGTACAGGTGTACTGAGGAGAACTGGAGCTGTTTTAAAGGCAAAGTGGAGGGAGTTAGGAGGAGGGGTCATAGGAAATAATAGGTTTTCTGTTTATCGCACTTCACATGAGGTTAACTGATGAATAAAAATGAATAAAAATTCATCATGGGACTATTTTTGACAGCAACCTCACTTTACTTTTAGTGCTTAAAACTTCTGCACAATAGTGTACGTCTCAAGTTACCCCCTGTAATTTGATCTGACTTCCCTGCTCAATAAAAACAATACAGACAGGGTCTATTCCTTGGTGGTGGTGTGTTCAAAATCTGTGATCTGTGAGAAACCAAACTGCCCAAGATGTTTGACATGCTAATATATCTCTACAGGCTTTTCAAATTACAATTTTCAGAAGTTTTTGACAAAGCCAGCTTACAGTATTTGAGCACTTACTGAACAAGTATGAAAGATTACATACCTCTACACAACAGATCAGTTCAGTAGGAAGCCCTTCAATGCAGCCAAGGACACGTTTGTACACACACTGCATAAACAATGTGGCCATATGTGTCCCAGACTGCCTCTAAATGTGGTCTGAGTGATTGGATCTCAATGTGTCCTCAATGTGTCTTTGGGAATTACCCTAGATGTATGTTAGCACCAGGTCTGAAGAGGGGCTATCTTCCTTTATGGAAGAAGTTGGGGAAATTGGGAGTGATAAGGTCAGGGCCTGGATGCCAAACATCAGTGCTGGACATATTCACTATTATCCATGCATGTGACATGGCAGACTGAAATGAACTGTTTACTAATACTACTTCTTTAAAAGGACATGTGTCTTTAATTTGCCCTTGAAAATATGTAGCTGTCCTCAGTGATGGTACTGATGATTCTATTATATTTTCATTGGCTGCTGCAAGGGAAATCTCTTTTTTAAGGGACAATAAAATCAAGCGAACTGCTCAGGTTTCTTCTATTATATATATTTTTTAAGTATGTGACTTAAGAACCAGAAAGTTTTTTAACCCTTGACCCATTTGGCCACATGAGTCAGTGGGCACAGTATCACTATCACTTAATGTCCAAGAAAATATGTTATGTCTTTCTCTACAGCTTCATCCACTCCTGACATTAAAGGTGATTGGTGGGAGTTTTAGGCTGAGGGGAAGCAGTGAAACTAGCATTGTCCACTCCATCAGGATACCATGTGTTATTGGGTCATAGTAGTTGTAACATATAGTATAGATGTAGGCACTTGGCAGCTGAAGCATTAAAGACTAAAGATAATTGAGGTTGTCTGAGTTCATGCTTAGCTGTGATTGGTGCCTTGCGGCTAATAGGCAGTGCTTTACCTATGGGTACATGATGTTAAAATTAAATATTTTTCCATTTGAGATATTTACTGGTACACCAGTACTGTTAAAACTAGAAAATAATAATGACAAAAAAATTAATGACACCTGTGTCTTTATCCAACCATCTTTTTAACTCTTACTCATTTACAGGGAGGGCAGATGTCAGGGCATGGAGCTGGCAGGGCTTGCTGAAAAACATATCAGCAGTGTTTTGGACACCTGCTGCTCAGTATGTTTGGTATTCATCTTTCATGCGTTTGAACATCATGTATTTTTTTTTTCTTCAAATAAATGTTTGGTTAAGAAAAATATTCCTCCTTTTTTTTGTTTCATGAAGCTTCAAAATATCACACATCACTGATCGATCAGCCCTGATCTAACAGCCGATCAGCAGTAAAATATCAATCACATGCAGCAAAATAAGCAGACAGAAACTAAATGAGGTCAGTCCTCCACAGACATTCTGACCCTCCTTTATATGGACATAAATTATGAGCCTTTCACAACATCTCAGACAACATTCATCATTTTCTCTGCAGCTCTCTTCTAGGCAATTTGAAAAATCCTGATGACACAAACATTTTGCAAACCAAGTTTTTTCTTATTCTTAGGTGATGGTTTTATCTAAGCTCTCATCCTCCACCACTTCTCTACCCTTAAATATCTGACCAAACAGTATCTTAAACAGGTATATACTGTATGTATTACAGTCAGACCAAGTCAGCAATTAATGGAGGATTTTTACCCCTCAGGTGATGGCGTAAGACGCATAAAAGAAAATGCAACTACAGTAATTCCTCCATACCTCATTCATTTGAAAATTATGCCTGTAGTTTTTTCAGAGCCAGCTGATGGCAGAGTCAGTATTGACCTTATGCAGCCAAGACATTTTTATGTTTATTCCACCTCCAGTTTCCTGCTCAACCCTGATGGGTTTACACAGTCTGCTTTACATTCTCAAAGCTGGAAACACACACACAGAAGATTTTTGATTGACTGATTTATAAATATGAATTAAAACACCTGTTCCCCTAACTATGTAATATAAAAAATATATTTTAGTAATGATATAATTTGGAATAATGAGCCTGCTAAACAATAATAATGGAAAAATGGTCTGTACATCAAAATAGTATGACTCAAATCAAATGTGTCTTTGTGCACTCTGTGTGTTAGAAGAAGAGGTATTGCATATACAGTATGTTGCATATAATATATTGCAATATAGGAAAATGCTAGGGGCAAAAAAATGTCTGTGTTCAGATCTCTGTACCTTTATTGCTTCTAACTGAATCTCAGTGGTTTTCTAGTTTTTATTTTTTCAGATATCAGCTTTATTTTACTGATCACTTTCAGCTGTATAAGAGCTATGTTTAGTCAGAGTGCGACACAGTGGGAGTATTCTATTGCGAAGCACCAAAATTAGCAGAACTTCTTTGGCAATGCTACTCATCAATAAAACTTGATCTATCCAGCAAGTTATAGATATATTTGCACTGTTTGTTCAGTGGGTCAGGTAACAGGTTGTGCTGCGCAGACCAGCAAATCTCCAACATTTCATCATAGTGAACTATTTTACCTTGCTACCTTGTCATCCTATGGAAGACTGGTTGTTAAGGCCTCAGTTTGTGGTGAAAAAAGGCTGCAGATCCACATTAAACTAGGGATGTCTTAGTGTTATCAGGCATCACTCACAGCTGTTTGTAGAATGAATACCTGTAGCTGTCAGATGCAGGATTACACCTGTTGCATCTACGGCCTCTAATTTTGCAGATGTCCAGTGCATAATCTCATAAGCCTTCATTACTTATTTAAATCTTCTAACCCAACAGCAGTGATTGATTTCCTGTGGTTCTGTACACATTTTTGAGTTTTTCTACATGGATCCCAAGTTAAGACCTTGAGATCATTAGCAGTAACGGATCCAAACTTTTTATTTTAAGAAATTCTCCAAACCCATTCCTCTGGATCAGGGGTGTCCAAAGTTTTTTTAGTGAGGGCCAAATACGTAAAAATAAACCATGGCCCGGGCCACACATTAGAGGTGACGTATTGATACATGAATACTGTGTGTATTTCTAACTTACCTATAATGTGAAGAACATTGCACTCAGTGGGAGCAGTGATGCTGTCCTTTGGATTGAATGGATGGTTGAGACACGAAAGGACTTCACAGAGATGGCTATCAGTCATTCTGGTTCTCAGTCTGCTTTTGAGAAAATGTTTGTTCACAGATGTATGTTGAGCCGAACAGGCTCATCATTCTTTTTGCATGGCGTCTCATCAGAGGAAACTTGGCATTATCCAAACTGATAGAAGTCAGGGAGGGAGAGAAGCTGATGTTGACTCTTCAGAGAATCATCACATTGCATTTCAATCAGTTCTAACTGCAGACTTTCTTCCACTTCTTCTGCATCCACCAGGAAGGGGGTTGAGAACAGCTTGATTTGTTTTTCAATGACAGAAAAATCTTGGAAACGCTGGTTGAATTCTGTCACCAGAGATGCAATCACAGACACATATTTCTCCTTTTTAGCAGAAAGGTCGACTTTGATGAGGCACTGCTTTATGAAGTCACCGTCTGAGAACGGTTTACCGTGCTGGGCATTAAGTTTAGCGACTTCATAGCTTGCTGCTGTGGCGTTTTCCTGTACTTTGTTAGCACGAAAAAAAAACTGTTGCTGAGCTTGCAGGCTAGCTGCCATTTGCTTGAATTTTTGTGTTCGTTCGGCACCGGTGTACGATGCGTAGCTCTGATGCTTGGTCTCATAGTGGCGACGGACATTATACTCCTTCATCACAGCAACATCTTCATTGCAAATCAAACAGACACACTTGCCGTTGATTTCTTTGAAGAAATATTCATTTTCCCACCGTGTTTGAAATCTTCTACACTCACTTGCTACTTTGCGTTTCTTCGGTACTGCCGCCATTTCTGCTGACTAACGGTAAAAGTTTTTCTTCGCTTACCGGAATTTTGTTTAGTGGAGAAGCACCGTTTGCTTGGCTGGCTCCATCTAGTGTTGAAACTGAGGAGTGCAACAGAGCTGAGCTCAAGCTTCTTGTGTGGGCCATATTCAATTATATTTTCAGAATTTGCTGCTGGGCCAATAAAAACTGCCTTAGTTTGGGCCGTAGTTTGGACACCCCTGCTCTGGATCATCAAATTAAATTGTGTGGTGTCAGCAGAATTAATTCAGGGAGCTCTCAGTTTAAGTAGTGCTGTGCATATTCATGTACCCTGTTATGACCAGAATGAAATCAATAGACAACAATGATAGGAACATGTTTTTAGATTCTAATCCTGATTGTTTGCTAAAATAACTGAAAGGAAGTAAACCTCCCCTTAAAGCATATGTGGAATGCCATAGATTATATGTCAATTTAGATATCATACTGTTGTGAGTTCGCCTTTGTGGTTCTGTATATTTTTGCATCTCAAAGAACAGTTCCTCCAGCTTGGACTCTGTGCCCACATTAAATGGTCTGCTGCTTAAAGAGGATGAGAGGAGCTGGTGTGATGCAACTGACTGTTAGGATAACACTGGACTGGCTCCCCCTCTGCCCTTGGCTAATTTTGGCACCATCTAATCAACAACCAGCAGTGGTTTGATTGAATATTATGGGCTGTGTCCACTTGTATTTATTTTTATTATTGTAACTGTCTTAGAGACAGTTTCATTAAGATGTTATTTAATCTTTGTTTGGGAATATTTGAGTTCATGCAGCCTTTTAAAAGGTGATTAAAAATTGATAAATAAGATGCTTAAGGATAACATTGATGGAAGAGTTGATTAAAAATGCATCACTTGAAAATGGTATTTGTTAAAATTGTGTGTTCTCTACTTTTATTTTGAAATGTGTGAGTAGCTGGGTCACATGATCGACATTTCAAAAGAGAAGGACTGTGGCATTGTGGGTCAGAACCAACATGGAAACAGAGCAAAGACAATACAGCTCAAATCAATGTATTCTTCATGTGGTCTGAGAACCACACACGGTAAACTTAATAATAATGATGTTGATGGACTTTACACGGACAATGACACAATGGGACAAATGTTAGCACATTTCAGTTGTGCTAACATTTCTGTTTGTTTGGGTATGCTATCGATGAACATTAGCTTAAGAGATCTATGCTTAAAAACGTATCTCACTCTCTGCGCGTGGCCATTATTTCATCAGACCAGTGTAGTTACAATTATTATTATTATTATTATTATTATTTATGTACTCCATGTCTGAAGGTGAACTCTTCTCTTTGAAGCCTTTGGACAGAAGCCCAGAGGCCTGACCTAGTTTTCCTCTGTGGTGGGCATTGGAGGGTCATCACTTCCTCCCTATGATAAGACTTTTTTTCTGGGTGAACTTGAAATAATGTTTCATGGTCCTCTACAGTATTTGCATCCCATAAATCACATGGGCAGCTTGGACAGTAAAGAGAGGGAAATTAAATGAGTACAAAATATGGAAAATAAATAAATAAAAACACACACATACATATACACACAGTACAAATGCGTGTGTGTACATTTGTGGTTCACATCAATCAGTAAAATGAGGCCAGATCACTAGAGAGCAACTGTTGACTGATGGCAGTGTCACAGTTTAAATATGTGTCAGAATAAACAGTCATCAGTCACTTCCAGGGTGGAGAAAGCTGGGGAATCAGCCATAAATGTTAAATGGTTTTTGAAGGCAACTTCACTCTGAATTAAAAGCTCAGGTCATCTCAGCCAATCATTAAGTCTTGAAATATAAAAAACGTCCTTAAATTATTTTTTAACTGTTATTAGTGAATGGAACAGAGTTGACTTTTGTTGCCATTGTTGCAGTGTAGAGATGTGGACAAGGAGATGAGGGAATAAAAATATGTAAAATATATGTAAAAAAATATGTAAACTTACCCTGGACAGGACAACTTCTAAAGTGATGTTCTGAGGAGGAGCGCTGGGTACTGCAGAGACAAACACAAAACTGTGTAAATATATCAGATAAACAAACACCAGTTTATTCATAAATGAAAGACTGAGACCACTTTTGATTTACTATGCTATTTTGAATCAGTGTAAATTCTTGGACACAGTATGCCAAGGAACCTGTGTCCTTAACCTGCTGATATGTTATGTTATATGTTGCTTCACAGAAATTTCTACTTTTCTTCTTGATTTTAGAAAAAGAAAAAAAAAGTAATATTCATTTTATAGTAGTAATATCCCAAGATAAATCTTAGGGGCTTTTTCACTTTCTGTCAAATGGCACTTAAGTTTGTGGAAGTGAAATAGTAATTCCCCGGAACAGCCCTTTGTGGAATATAAATATAAATATATAAAATATAAAATATAAATATATATAATACTTCAGATGGAGCATTCTGAGAGGGAAAGAAACCTCATTGTTAAAGAAATAAACATGTTCAATGACCTGGTCCATGGTATTTCAAGTAATCACTCAATACACCATCATGGAGGAAATGAGTCACAGATATGAGGCAGCAGCGGCAAAATTCAAAACAACCGTTATCTCCTTCATAACAAGCGGAACACAGTCTGATGTGTATAAGTGTGTGTGTGTGTGTGGTTATTCTGTAGCAGCCTGTTGTCATTTGCACACCATTTAATCAAGGTAAACGCAGTGGATGACCTTGCACAATGGCACCGTCCTCTGTGGCAGCACTTCTCAGATCAGGTGCTGCTGATTTATCAACATATGTGTCCTGCTGCCTTCAGACGGCTGCAGGGGATTTAATGAACTGAAGAGGAAGCTTTTCAATACGGGACAACAGACACTGTCAGAATCAATCATACTCATTTATAAATCAGCACAGACTTGTTTACCTGCTTTAACCACATCAAACACTTTTTTATTCTGACTTAAATGCACCTATTGCCTGGGGACTGTAGTGCCAGTGGAGTAACGGTGCCTCAGAAACAGACGTTCTGAGGCATCTATTCTCAGCACAGCAACATCAGTTCACTTTGTCAGTCAAGCTTTATCCTCACTGCATAAAAAATGTGTTGAGGACTGGTAAAAGCTTACTGAAGATTAAGCTTGTTTAATTATCTTTGAATGATGAAGTATTATCGTCTTTTGACCTCTGAAAGTAAATGTTCCAGGTGTTCCATGTGTGTTAATTAGATCACAGGTATTAAAGAGTAAGTTTGGGAAATTCATTTTGGGGAAATACAACAAAACAAGATCACCTCCGGTAACACACACACACTGACTTTGACCGACAACCACTGTCACCCTCCACTGGAATCACAGCATGAAGTGATCAAAAAGAAAGATGAAGAAGAAGAAACAGAAACGGTATGTTTACATGGTGTCAAATATTTCAATTGTTTTTGGTTTAAAAGCCCAAACAGCATAAAATTAACATAAACAACTCAGTCAGTCAGAAATTTGAATTGGTTACAGAGGGATAGTTTAAACTTCTTCAAGCCAATTAAGAGAAAAACCATGTACCATGTAAACAATTTACTGTGTTCTTTCTGCGCATGCCCTCGGCCTTGATGTAGATTTCTTCACTTCCCATAAATAGCGAATTCTAAGCTGAATTGGTGAGAGTTTATTTTTAATACAAATTCTTAAAGAACTGAACATTAAATTATGCCTTGACAGCAGGAGCTGATCAAACACATGCCAGAGAGATAAGATAGCTGTTGAGGAAGATGAATGCATGATGTGCTCATCACTTTTGACGAGAGAGAAAAAGAAAAGACAAACTGAAGACGGCAAAGAGAACGGGAAGATGAAAACAAAGAAGATGGAATAGAACATACAGTTTAAAATGAAAACAAAGAAGAAAACAAAGAAGATGGTGTAAAAGACAAAGAGTAACAAAGAAAAACTAATATAAAGATGATGGAAAATGCAGGGAATGAAAACAAGTCACACAAAGGAAACAAAGACAAAACATAAAAATGGTAAAGAACTAGATAATGAAAACAAACAATATGAAAAATAAAAAAACTGAAACATGATGGTGAAGAGGGGAATACATAAACAGCAGGAGGAAGAGGATGGATAGAATGATGATGAAAAAGCAGAAGGTGTCTGGTTCTGTTGACTCAATCAGACACAAACTGCGTCGTTCAAATTGAGAATCAAAGTGTTTTGGTTTGAATGAACTCTGCGTCTGTCCAAGCAAACGCCTGATTAACTGTCAGAAGCTTATCTATTGATTCAGCTGCTCATTTTGTGTGTGTGTGTGTGTGTGTGTGTCCGTCTGTTGTATTGTGGATTCAATTAGCCCACAAGTCATTGTTATCATCGAGACACAGCCAGAAGATTCACAATACAGCCACTGTGCATCTGTGTGTGTGTGTCTGTTTCAGATTATTTTATGGAGTGATTGCAGCTGGACAGATGCCTCCATTCTCTCTCACTGCTGATGTATGGAAGTTTATTAACAACAACAACATCCCCATCTGTGCACTAGTCAGCAGCTGAATGTTGTAGTCAAAGCTAAAGCATCCCCGCCCCTTCAGAGGAGAAGGACCAGTATGTGCCCCACCCACCTTCAAAACATGAGCTACAGAACATGATGCTTTTATCGCTCTCTAAAAGATTGACAGGCCTTTTTCAGTACAAAGAATAACAGAGGACAACTATTTACTATTCAACTATTCAGATATGTGTGGGGTGGTGGTCAACAGGATCAGTCCCACTGGAATATCAGTCTTCTACACATTCATCACTACAAGCATAACACACCCCAGTCTCAAAACGGAACTGTTGGTGGTTGAGATGCTTTGCCAGTGTTTTTCATCATTTTCAGTGTTTCCACCTAGGTTTTTTTTTTTGTTCTAATGTGCAGTTTGAAAATACATATAAAAATAAGCAGATGGAAATGCACCTAGATCCACATGCATTGCTACCTTATCATACCCTGATGACTGAGTGTAGTTCAAACTCTGTATCCGTAATGTTTCTGGAGTATGTGTTGCTGTGTGTTTGCTTGTTTATAGTTATTTAACATGTTTAATCTGTGAGTCTTATAATTTTTTCTTACTTTATCTTGAATCTTGTTCATGAATTACTTTACTGTAGGTACACAGGTTTCTGCTCATGTTTGTTTCTTTGACTATTTGTTTGATTTTTTAAGTATTTTTTGCCTTTATTCATAGGACAGTGAGAGAGACAGGAAACAGAGAGAGAGAGTGGGGAATGAATGCAGTGAAGGTCCATCCGGATCGGGAGTCGAACCGGGGTCCTGCCTGCTCAGAACACTAGTGCCCACATGGTATGCGCCCTCACCATTGAGCTATGAGGGCGCCTCCTGTTTATTTGATTTTTAATCATTTGTCAGTGTTTCTCTCTCCTACACCACAACAAACTGGAATACTGAACTTTCAGTTTCTCTCTCTTTGTGTGAGAGTGTGTGTGTGTGTGTGTGTGTGTGTGGGTGGGTGCATGTGTGTGTGAGGGAGAGAGAGTGGTTTCATTACTAAGATGGGCTGAGAGGCTAAAATGAAGCAGGTCTCTCCTCATCTCCCCTCTTAATTAAAAACCCCTGGGTCCCCTAATAAAACCACTGACAACAGGGGAGAGAGAGAGAGAGAGAGAGAGAGAGAGAGAGAGTTCATGTCTATGAGAATGTTTGTTACTGAAAAAAAAGTGTGTGTTGCTGTTGCTTGGCTCTTCTTCCCTCTCCATCCAAACTAATGGCCTCTCTATCTCTCTCTCTCTCTCACACACACACACAGTGTGAGGTAATGGGCAGCACCTGGTCCAGCAGTTTTCCAGCCTCAGATGAGCAGCTGCAGAGCATCAAACTGGGACCAGTTCAAACCAGTCAGACTGCAGATATCACAGACACTCTCAGTACACTTTCATTTTATGAACACTGTGTGTTTTTAAATATCAGCAGCCTGTTCATTAGTTGCTTTCAATTTTTCCTTTAATTCAGTGATTTTATTTCTAAATTACTGCATTTGTAATGAAATATTAGAATCAAAGTGAAATCTTTGAATCATGTGTGTCAGTTTGTTTAAACATGGATCAGTGATTCAATGAGAATGTTCTCATTTAAACAAACATGGACAAACTACTCCAGATTTTGAAGGTTCCCTGAAATTGCACCATTACTCTCAGTGTGATGTAAACAGGGCTGTAGCTACCACTGAGACTGAGTCCTTGGTGTTTTGGGGATGTGTGTTTTTTGCAGCCTGTTATTTTAACTTTTACTTTTTGTGGCGTCGAAATGCTCATATATATGTATGTGTGTGTAGTGTATATATATATATATACACACACACACACACACACACACACAATTTCTCAAACCTAGGCTCTATCAGTTAATCTGGTAGGATGAAACGTGTGTTGGTTCAAAATAACTAGAGCAACACTTAAGACGCCATTGTCTCCAGGTATAAAGAATTGTGGTGCTTTCAAGGACACTCCAACAGCTGAGAATTGAACAAAACCTTCTTAGTCCATAAAAAGATTTTTTGTGATAAAATATTATTAACTTAATGTTCACAGCTTTTTAAAGTAACTTTTGACTGTATCCACATCTGTCTTCAGTGACTGGAACTCACTCAAGTAATCATGTTAGGAGGTCTGGGGGAAAAAACGAGCTGCACCCCTCTCTTTGTTATGGTGGAAAATTACACAGCCCCAGCTTTGGTTATTTGATAGAACACAAATTAATATAAGGAATACAAACAGTGTAAACACACCCCAAACCTCAAACCCCAATTGTGATGTGTCTGTGATGACCAGTTATGTTATTCAGGCCTGCATCATGTCAATAACTCTCATAAGAATTTGTGTGTTAAAATTTCAGTAATTTTTATGCACCAACTAATCAAATCAAACTGGTTCAAGATTGTAGCATTTTTATATGAAGCTGCCATACTGGATAAATTAGGAGTAATGTTGAGGTAAAACTCACCGTCTGATTGGGTGGTGACGCTGACGGTCTCTGAGGCAGTGCCCGGTCCATAACGGTTGATTGCCAAAACCCGGACTGTGTACTCTGTGAACTTGTTGAGTCCCTCCATTTTGTAGTTCAGTCCATTTACTTCCACACTCTGAACACAAACCCACAGCAACAATTACACTTCAAAAAGTCAGGGCTTATTATTTTTATGATATCTAAATAACCACTACATAACAGCTCTTGTTCTGAGTAGTACTACATCTGTGATGGCGCTGACCTGCTCCTTGCCGGACGGACTCTCAGTCCACAGCAGTCTGTAGCCCAGGACGGGGCCGTTTGGTTGACTCGGAGGCTCCCAGCTCACCTGGACAGAGGTGGGAGACAGAGCCTCTGCTCGGAGAGACTCCACCCTGCTGGGAACCTGGACTGTAGAGACACAGAGACACACACTGCTCACACACACTCACAAAGACTGATACTACTACTTACTACAAATACTATTGCTCGCATTTTAGCCCAGCACAGTCAAGAGATTTGCAACTTGTTATTGGGGTTATATAGAAATTATAATATATTTATTCTCTCATAAAAAATACAGTATACTGTATTGGCCTGAAAATATCACAATCTTTTCTATGGATGATAGATATTTGAAAGAGTGGGGATTGTACTTTTTTCAAGGGCTATACATCTACATCCTCACAAGGGATGTTCTCTTTGAATGGAGTGAGTCCCTGTATTACAGAGTGAGCCTGTCACATTAAATGGGTACTCCAGTGAACTTCCATACAGTTCTGGAACTCGCAATAGACACTTAAAATAAAAAATGAATAGTTAAATTGAAGCAGCAAAGACTGAAATATCCCATTTCTGAGTCACTAGTATGAGTCAAGCTCCAAAAAACACTGCATGAAATCTCAAATTCAAATTTCAAACTCTGGAAAACTCCCTCAGAAAACTAAACTTTATGTGTAAATTTGATGATGTGTTGTGACCTTTGCTTGCTAGGCTAGCCACTTTTTCCTGACATTCATCTGGATGTTACATTGACACGTACCACCCACGTAGGAGGTGTTGGAACAGGAAGTGATTTTATCGTCAGGATTGTTTTAGATTCTGGTCCATATGGTGCACACACCAAATGGAAAGAAATGTACACAGGTTTGACAGAGTATGGGTATGTATAAATGAAAAACAATTATTTGTGTATATGTGGTTGTGTCTCACGATCAGGTTTGGTGGTGATCATCAGAGGGGCCGAGCTCTCGCCTGGTCCCACATCATTGTAAGCGACGACTCTGAAGCTGTAGCTCTCCTCTGGTTTCAGGTTGGACACTGTCAACTCCAAAGACTCGGGCTCTGACACGTTCACTGACCGCTCCCTGACACAGGAAAACAGAAATTTGACAATACACTTGACTATGTTACTTACTTACTTATTATTGACTATTAATACGTTGTTCTTTCTATATTTATTTAATTTGGTTGGAGGTGATACTTTACACACAGCCTATACATTTAGAGAACCTAGTTTTATTTATTTTTTTTATAACAGTGCAGATAATCTGAGCTGTAATCAGCTGTAATCTGTGTAATCCCTCAGTGACTACAGTTAATCCTCAGATTACATCACCTCTGCAACCTCCTGGTCCTCAACTACTGACCGGATAACTGAACAGACAGCTGCAGCGATCACAGAATATATCCAACAACGAAGCCGCCAACAGTGAAAAAACTGGCAGAGTGATTCTCATTTGGAGGCTTAAAAAAGATTCTGTTTTGAATGATAGGAAACTTTATTTTGGAAGAATTTTGCACCACTTTGAGAAGAATTGATAAAAACGTTGCCTGTGTTAAAAAATCTTTCTCTCATTGATTTTCACTGCAGTCTGAGAAACACGAAAGAACAACAAACACCAACACTGTTTGGTTTTTAGATTGTAACTGATCCTTAATTTAGACAGAAGAGAGGATGGGAACTCTTCAAATACTTTAAGAATAGTATAGAAAAAATTATATCTCAACTAAATAAACTACTTCTACCAGGGAGTAAAAGACTAGAGCCCTAAATGAACAAAAAGCAATGAGCCATGAATCACAATTACTGCTCATCAGTAGGTTCAATGTGCATAACTGTTCAGCTCATTTTAGGGTTTTAAAAAGTGTAGCAAAGAGTGAGGTCTTACAACAACCCTTATGTCTTTGCATGTCTTTCTATTATTATTATTATTATTATTATTAGCATTATTATTATTATTAGCATTATTATTATTATTTGAATGGGTTAGGATTTCTATGAGTAGCATCCTCTCATAATTAGCTAACACCCATAAAGCACCTACAGTAAAAAACACTCTTTGGTAAATTTTCACCCTTCAAAAACCATTTACAGAAAACCACAACTCATCAAAAAAAATTTCAATAAACAAGACAGAGCACACAGTATACCATATATCAGGTATTAGGTATTAGTGAATGTCATAGGGCATTTTGGCAATTCATCAGAATTATCAGGATTCATCACCTGCAGACCAGGAATCTCTACAGTACATTTCATGTTGATCAGGCTGTGTTCAAGCCTGTGGGTCAAAGACAGACACACTGACAGAGCTACAAATCAGCCAATATCAGCAGCAGCAACAGTGAGACACAAAGGTTAAAGAAAATATAAAAGGTGAGTGGAGTTCCCATGGTTCATGAATCCATATTTTCCTCTGAGCTGCTGAGTAAAAGGCAGACAGGCCGAGCTAGATGTCGAGTTAACCAGCAGGTCTGTTTCTGTCACACAGTGTGAACTCTGTTTGCCCTTCAAAGGCCACAGTCTGAGGTCAGACTCAAAAACAAAAGACACAGGAAGAGACAGACTTCTTTCCCTGCATATATTTTCACTCATTCCCTCTCATCCTCCTGACGTTTGCTCCAAATTTTCTTTCACCTCTTTCTGTGTTTATATCAATTATATTGCAATACAATTGTCAACTATAGTATTGACACATTTATCCTAAATAGCAAGTGACACAATCAACAAAAACATATCCATGTTCATCAAATATGTTTATCAAATTTATAAATTCAGTGGTTGATTTTTAAACCCTTTATCTACATAATTCTCACACAGTGTTGGACATGAAATTTCCTAAGCCAAATGTTTGCATACTGTGTCTGCTTGGAAATCATATGAGAGGATGTTCTTCGTAACTTCAGAGATTGCTTTAGAATCATTATGTTTACATCTGTTCCTCAGTATCAAAGTAATGGTGAAAAATGTCCTTTTCCATGGTTGGAGTTAAAAAAGGAACTGCTAATGGCTGAAACGCATGTTTTTTTGTGGTGCAGATTCAGGCAAAAAGACTAGTGTGAAGGCTATAGCTAGTTCAATGACACTGTGGAGTCTGTGAAGCGGTAATCATTTCTGTTCATCCTGAAATAATCTGACATTCACAGCCGCTTCACACTGAACAACTCAGTTCAATACTATGAATGTGCTAGAGCTGGGAGAAAAAACGATAATGATATCAATCACAATATAACTTTTCTTTGATAAACATTTAAGACAAGGTTGATAACAACGCTGATAGAAGTCATTCCACCTGTGTTTTGACAGAGAAAAAGCCAATGATACTGAGAATAGTGCTGCAATTAACCAATCATGAGGCTGGAAGAGAGTTAGAGTCATGTCCGGTTAGGTTGATGCACAGAGTGCAGGAGTAAACACAGTGGTAGCACATGTACACACCAGTATGCCAGGAGTAGGAGCGAGATAAAAGAGAGAATGACAGAAAATGTTAATGAACACTTGAGTGTCAACAGCGTTACTGAACAAGATGCCCCAACGGACACAGCCCTGAATGACAGAGGACTGACAGGTACAAAGTATATCTACATCTACATCAGTACGTTGATTCAATTATCAACGATCCAATAGTATCTATCCAAAAAAAAAAACATTGATCACTCATTATACATATTGCAACGTCCCTCGCCAAGGAAGCGCAGGGACATCAACTAGTTTCATTACAACTTTTATTAAGTCCAATAACACAGGCTGCTGTGTAGCCAACACTGACAAAAATAACAAAAACCCTTAACTATTTACATCGACTCACTTTCAGCCCCTTTTTCTGTGGAAAGACCCAAAGCCCGTCTCATACCCGGCTCCCAGCCGATTACAGGCAGCTGACATGACAGACTGACATGACAGACAGACTTGACAGTGTCTAAGCTGGAAACACTTTAATTAATTCTGGAATAACACTGCTTCAGTTTAACAGTCTGAACAGCATTTCTTCACTAACTCAACACTAACATAACGTATATTATCACAGACCGTCACAATATAATAATTTGTAAGACGCGCCCTTATTTTGAAATTTCCCGACATGTCTTTCTCCACCTGAGTGTGCACACCTCCAAACAAAATGCAGGCGGTATCGTTACACCCCAAGTTAATTGCAACCATCCTTAACACACATAAACCCTGAGGATATTGGGCTGTACGGATGGAGGAGAGCCCAGTCCAGAGCCACTACTGCATGGCTCTGTAGTGTTGGGAAATCTATTCTACAGTCATAAAATCCAGAGATGCATGCAGGCTGTGGTGAGCCAACAGCTGGACCACCATTTCATCATATAAATAATTAAACTGCTAGCTGTCAGAGGATGTAGGCTTATGTGCACCTGTGCAGCACCTGAGCCCCTTACTGGACTGACACCATATATTTCTAAGAACATGTGTTCTGATTTTACTGCTAACTGGTTCCAAAATGCCAATATCTGGCATTATCAATAACAATCTAGTTACTGTACACTGTCACGTAGCTCTTACCACGGGTGACATTGCTTGCTAGATTCAGTGATTGTCACATAAAACCTCCAAATTTCAAATTACATGAAACTTTTTTTTTTCAAAAACATGTCTAGAATAAAGTCACTGACATGCAAAATAATGTTATTTATGACTACCCTGACATATTCTGAAAATAATATCTGGTATACTGGAACATGTATTGACTCTGTCAAAACCCTTTAAATAAAATGAGTGAAAACAGTTTTTTTGTTTTCCTTCTTTTTCTATCTTGATCTCTCGTCCCTTTTCTCTATTTTACTGTGAATACATTTCCTGGAAGTCATTACAACTGCCAAAAAAATTTCATCCTCTCGCTCCCCTCTTGCCATTTCCCTTTCCCCTGTAATCTTTCATTGTTTTCTCTCTCAGTGTCTCTTCCTCCCTCCCTCCTCTCTCGTTTTCTGCAAGTTATTAGTGCTGACAAAACCCATCTCTGTATTTCTCTCGAAGTCATTAGAACTGACAAAACCTCTGCCTCTGTTTCTTCTGTAAGTCATTAGGACTGACAGAATCTCTCTGTCATATTGTTTCATGATGAAACCTCAGTGGCTCTTTTGTCCAGTGTACCATTCACCACCCTAAAACACTGCAGGCCAGTTTGTCCCTGAGGTAACAAAGCTTAAAAGCCTGGATGTGAAAGCCTTCAGCTGTAGCCCCAACTGTCAGAGGTTACCATTTAACATCAGCAGGGGACTCGCCAATATGTCACCCAGACATTTTCTACTAAATGTTCAGAGCTGCTCTGTGCAGCAGAGCTGCCAATATAGGAAAGAATTGTTTGTCTTTAGCATACTGTTAGTATACAACTCTATACCATCAGTCCCACCATTGTCCCTTTATAAGTAAACAACATGAAGCTTCCTACTATACGATATTACAATCCTAAAGCAGGACACTGGGCTCACACACCCTCAAGCCTACAACAGAAGTTCCTCTGCCTTTTCAGCTGCAGTAGCAGCATGGCTCCGTGGATGGCAGTGTCAGTCA